>NC_048229.1:62763098-62792224 GCF_002007445.2 Ailuropoda melanoleuca
CTTGTGTTCCCTCTCTCGCTGGCTGTCTCTATCTCTGTTGAATAAATAAATAAAATCTTTAAAAAAAAAAAAAGAAAAGAAATTAAGCAATGGGAACAGAAATTAATCCAGAAAAAAAAAAGTTTGACTTCTTTGAATTCATTCCATAATCAGTAAATATTTGTCAATCCCACTGGATTGTGCCAGGCCCAGGCTTACGGCTGGGGACAGAGTCCCTTATCCCTGAAGGAGTTCACAGATTAGCTGGGGCAAGACCTATCTAGGGAAAGTTCATTCAAGCAGCCAGGGATTAAGTGACAGTAAAGAGAAACATCCAGAGCAGGTAGGATTTGGGAGGCACCGAGAATCTTGGGTACTATGCACTGCTGGTACCCATCTGCTAACTCAGCCACCAAGCCTTCTCCTACCTGCCAGTATTCCCACCATCTGGACCCCAACAATTCTTACTTGGATGACAGGAGCCCCCACCACACCCCACTGGTGTCCCTGCCTCCAGTCCTTTTCACCTCATGGCTACCACAGGTGGACTTTCTGACTGCAGCACCTGAGCTCTCCCCTTGATAAAGTCCCAAATTCTGCACTTCCCAGCCTCAACTCTGCCCCACCCTCACCAGATCCAGGGCTCTCAGCTACACCATACTCCTTGGAGGCCCCTGCCCACCATCTTAAGTTCTCTTCCTCCCAGTTGGTCCCCTTGGGAACTCCTTCCTGCCCTTTTCAGACAAAGCCCAGGAATCCTTTCTACTGAGCGGCCTTCTCAGGACCTCATACCTATCTGGAGCCTTCCAGTGAATACTCTTCTTGGGTCCTTTCCTAGTGCCTCAGGCAGCAGACGGGTCGTTACTGACAGCAAAACCCACCATTTCCAAAATCCCTTTCTCTGGGAATTGCAGAAGGTGCCACAGCAGCCGGCAAGGCAGACACCAAATAGTAGTGCTGGGTCAGAGGGGACAGGCGGCCACCTGCAGCCCCCTGCCCCCTGGGATGGGATGGGGAAGACGGGTAGCTGCTGAGCTGCAAAATAACCCAGCCTTTCCTTCCCCTGTATGGTCTTATGTCTGACAGACCCAGTGCCTCACAGCAGCAATCGTGTGTATCCTGGATGCAGTTATGGTCACCAAAAAGATGAGGGATAAAATGAGAAGAATCCTGGGGCTCGATTTCTAAAGCAGTTCCTCCCTGCTCCTGGAACCCAAGAAGTCACCCTGGCCAGGACCCACACCGGCACCCGGGAAAGCACCCACGCCGGCACCCAGGAAAGCAGGCACGCCGGCAGCGGGGAAAGCAGGCACGCCCGCATCCTCAAAACCACCCACTCCCACACCCTCAAAAGCACCCGTGGCGGCACCCGCAAAAGCACCTGCAAAAGCACCCGCGAAAGCACCCACGTCGACAGCCAGGAAAGCACCCACGCAGGCCCCCACCTCGGATGCCAGGCGCACATCCACCCAGGCATCCTCGATGGCATCCTCAAAGGTATCCTCTCGGCCATCCTCGCTGCCACCCTGGCGGAAATAAGCGGACACCTGACGCATCGGTTAAACATCTGTGCCTCGTCCCTCCCGCTCGCTAATCCCACCACTGAGCTTGTATGCTGTCACCCAGCCCGGCCCACATGCGATCATAAAATCAGGGCTTCTAAGTCGGGAACATTTCTTCTGCTTCGTGTTGCCTTGTGTAAAAGTCAAGTTACCTTTTTTTCGTGGCCGCTGCGCCCCGCGCGGCGCGGGGCGAGGCTGCCCCAGGGGTCGGTGGCCAGGGCCTTGACTCCGCCGGGGTTCCCGCCCACGCGACGCCCGCGGCTTGGGGGGGGGTCCCCCGTGGGGTGGGCGGCCCTGGAGGCCGCCGGCCCAGCACCCACTGAGGTCCTCGCGGTGTGACGGGGCGGCCCGGAGCCAGGTGAGGCGGCGCGCGGGGGAGCGCCAGGCGTTGGCGTTGGCCGGTCCTGGCGGTTGGCTGAGCGGGATCTCTGAGCGGGTCAGTCGGTGGGCAGCAGGCTCGCTCAGAGGCCAGGCCTGTCCGGGGACAGCAGGAGAGGTAAGGCAGGCGGTGAGAAGTTAAGAACTCCCACGCAAAACGGCTGACAAAGGCAAAAAGGGCAAACCGGGAGCCCCGGCGCCCGCAGCTGCGCCCCCGCCCCCTCCACCGCCGGACACCAAACCGGAAGACAAGAAAGACCAGGAGCCCAAGAAAAAGGAAAAGTCCGTGCAGCCCAAGAATGAAGTGGGCACGAGGAAGGGGTGTCGCCGCTACAAGTGGGAACTCAAGGACAGCAATAGAGAGTTCTGGGTTATGGGGCACGCCGAGGTCAAGATCCTGAGCTTCGTAAGTTGGTCTGGTACCCCTGGGCAGGGGGTCCAACGATGGGAAGAGGGAGCAGGAGCAGGCTCCAGAGGGGCTCGAGAAGGGCTGTAGGGCCAGTGCGAGCCCTCCACCGTAGCTCAGGTGCGTGTCTCCCACCCAGCAGGGCTGCCTAATAGCTGCAATGATCATGTTCACGGGGACCACAGTGCACCCTCTCCTGACCCTCATCATCACCATGGAGCTGTCCGTCTTCTGCTTCTTCTTCATTATCTACACCTTCGCCATCAACAGATACATGCCCTTCATCCTGTGGCCCATTTCTGTAAGTGGGACGGGGTGGGGGTGCCTGAGACTGGGGTGCATTCACGCGTATGTCTTGGTACCTGAAAGTAACTGAACAGAGAGACAGGCGCCCCCTTCCACATTTGTGCCCAGGGCACGGGCTCAGCACCTCCGGTGAGGACAGGGTAGCCGCAGTTGAAGTTAGGGAGAAAAGGCTCAAAGAGCCCAGTTTGGGGGTTGGGGGAGTGGGCCTCTTTAGTAGTCCATCTGGTGGTCAAAGGAAGAGGTCTTTGCTTTCCTGAGGCTTTGCTGTCCATGGGAGCAGGGGAGGTGTAGCAACTGGCTGTTCCTCCCACTTCTGTGCCAGCTCACACTTGAGTGGGGAGATCACCCCAGAAGGTACCCCATCCCCAGAATTCAAAGAAGAAAACCAATCATCTTCCAACAAATCAGTAAAATAAAATGAAAATTTTAAAGAAGTCCCTTCTACAGCAGTCTAAGATCTCCAATGACTATCCCTGTAAAGGATGTTAAGCACAGGGGCATCTGGGTGGCTCAGTTGGTTAAACATCTGACCCTTGATTTTGGCTCAGGTCATGCATGACCTCAGGGTTGTGAGATCAAGACCCTGTAGCGCTCTGCACTGGGCATGGAACCTACTTAAGATTCTCTCCTTCTCCCTCTGCCCTTCCTCCATGCACATGTTCGCGCTCTCTCTCTCTCTTAAAAAAAAAAAAAAAAAAAAAAAAAAAAAAAGGATGTTAAGCCCAGCAGAATGTTAAGCCCAAAGCAGTCATCCATTGGAACGGGAGCTGGGCAAGTTACCCAACCACTTGTGGCCCCTGTTTCCTTCATCTGTAACATAAGAACAGTAATCACCTCTCATGGGATTGTGCCTGAGAAATAAATGCAAAATGCTTGATGCTGTGCCTGAGGACTCAGCGACCTGAATCCCTGGCCATCACCTGTGTAATCACAGAGCACACCCACCCAACTCCTGAACTACCGTCTCCCTGCACATTCACAGGGTGCCTCCAGGGCACTAAACTCAGGGTTTCACTCACTTTACATATGAAATGGTCTCAGAATGGCCAAATGACGTACCCTCAGGTACTTTAGCTAGTAAGTGGCAGAAAATGGATTCAAACCTAGCTTTGTCGGTAGATTCTGAGTCCCTAACTGCACTCTGTTCTGCTTCCTCATAAAAAATGATTGGGGCCCAGGGATTCATAGGTCTTAGCAGTATAGCGGAGGACCCCCAATATAGGGAGAAAGGAGAGGAGGACCAGATAAGACTCTTGGGAGAGGGATAAGCAGAGGACAAAGTAAAGGGACAGCCAGAGGGCAAGTTCCCAGCCAAGGAACTCAAGAAGATACTTTTAGTTCCAGCAAAATGAAAAATCAATAAACCTTGAAAATCCCCCTACTGCATCTACCTGAAACTACTAGGGAGAACATAAACACAGCTGCTGTAGCCGAATGGCTGGGCCGGCAGGGAAAAAAACAAAACACCCAAGTGCCGGAAATGAAAAACAGGAACGGTGAGCAATAAGCTGCTGAAGGGTGGGTGGGAACAGCCCCTGCAGTACTGCCCCAGGAAGCAGGAGTGGAGATTTTCCTACTCTTCAGTTAGAGGAGGTGAGCCCTGGGTCCCAAGCAAAATGGGGACGTAGAACTGAGACCCCTGCATAAGCAAGGACCCTGCAAAGACAGGGAAAAGACAGGCAGAGAAGACACCTTCCACCCACACAAAGGAACAAGAAGCCATGTTCACCTCTGTCTGAGCTCTGAGTGGAAAAAAAAGAAACAAATAGAAAAAGACCACCTTGAGAAAGAGAAATCTTGGGCCTGAAATTTGTACAGATTTGGTTTGAATTTTTACTACTTTCATCCTAGAAACCTTCATGCAGACTAGAAAACTTGTGCCTGGGAGTTAGCATAAAAACTGTTCCTAATGTAGTGATGTTCTGATGATGTCCTTGGGACTCCTGACAGAGACAAATGCAAAGTCACAGTTAAAGCATAAAGAGATTCTCACAGGACAGGTGGGGGTGGGGGGAAGGCTTGTCAAAACACACTTACAGTTCAAAACTACAAAACACCTGATTTTAAAATCCCCATGTCCAAGAATTGAGAATCGGCAAACACAGAAAATGGGAGGATTAGAACCCTGAGGATATGTGATTACTAGAAGAGCTGTCTGAAAATAATAAGAAATATATTTAAAATAATTAAAGATATAAACAGAGTCCTAAGAACAGAATAAGGCACTTTTTATTCTGAGGGCAGAATAAAAAGATTTTTTTAAAAATATAAAAATGTAATATCTAGAATTAAGCATACAGTTATTGAAATGTCAATAAATGGGTTATAAAGCATACCAGACAACACTGGAGAATTAGCAAGCCAAATGGTGTGGGAAAATTACCCAGAATATGGCACTGAGAGATAAAGAGAGAAAATATGAGAGAAGCTGAGATGGAGAAAATGGAATGAGAAAATCCATCATAAGCCTAATAGGAATTCCAGAAGAAGAGACTCAAAAGAATGGAAGAGGGGAAATACTCAAAGTGAAAATGACTGAGAACTCTCCAGACTTAATGAGTGACATCACTAAAAATGGCAGAATTGGGAACGCCAAAACTCTGTCTCTCCACTAAAACAACACTGTCAAAAACTGTCAGAATCAACCTTTTCAGAGCTCTGGATTCTAATTTTAAAAAGCTTATGGGGTGCCTGGGTGGCTTAGTTGGTTAAGCGTCCAACTCTTGGTTTCAGCTCAGGTCGTGATCTCAGGGTGTGAGATTGAGTCCCACGTCAGGCTCCATGCTGGGCATGGAGCCTGCTTGACTTTCTCTCTCCCTCTCCCCCTCCACCCCATTCACTCTCTCTCAAATAAATAAATAAACCTTTTTAAAAAACTTAAAACACAGGGTGCCTGGGTGGCTCAGTTGGTTAAGTGTCTGCCTCTGGCTTAGGTCATGATCCCAGGGTCCTGGGATCAAGCCCTGCACGGGGCTCCTTGCTCAGTGGGGAGCCTGCTTCTCCCTCTCCCTCTGTCTCTCCTCCAGCTTGTGCTCTCTCTCTCTCACTCTCCCTCTCTAAAATAAATAAAATAAAAATCTTAAAAAAAAAAAACAACAACTTACAACAACCAGGGAAATGCTTAATGAAGAAAGACGCTGTTGAATTTGCTAAGAGAGTCTTGTGGCATTTTAACATACCTACCCACCAACCCTCACATTCTAGCTTGTCCATTGCCATGAAGACAGTAGCCCACTTTCCTGGTCACATTCTTCACTGGTGGCAGAGGGAACAATACAGACCTTGTTCTCAAAAAAATTATGGTGGTGTGTTTTTACCTGTCTGGTGGCTCCTTGAGAGATGGGCCCAGGAACCTGACTTTGTTTCACCCTCCACAGAGCTTTTTCAGGGCTGAAACAGCCTCCTGGATAGCATTTGTCAAAAGCATTCAAAGGCATATCTACTAATTATAACCATCTGAGGCAAGAGAAATCAAATGAGGCAAGCAATAGACCAGAAGTTTGGGAAGGAAGAGGCTAAGGAAGGAGATTCAGTGCGGAATAAGAGCTTTGAAAACCTGCCACACATACCAGGGAATCCAGAAGTCCACACACATGCTGAGGGCTGGACACACGCTCTCAAAAGACCCTAAGCTTTTGCCCCTTGCTACCTTTAGGCTCTGCACAAGCAGAAAGTGAGAACAGAGTTCTAAACAGCCGGGACAAGTGTTGAAGGAGTGCCTCAACACAAAACCAACTTGCAAAGACTGGTAGAGAATTTTTGTTTGTTTTCAGATATTTAAGGAAATCTCTTTCAAATCACTACCTGACCATTAAACTAGTGAAACAGGGACTTCAGTGGCAGCACTGAAAGAATACAGTCTTTTTAAAAAACAGTTTAGAAAAAAGTCATTAAACATCCAATTCTCTACACCTCACAACAATCAGCAACAACAAATCCTGGGGAAGGAGAAGAATATGGTTTACAGAGTAACTACGTTATAATATTCAAAATGCCCAGAATTATAAAGTATGCAAGGAAATAAGAAAGTCTGTCCCATTCATGGGGGAAAAAAATTAATAGAGACTGTCTCTGAGAAGCCCAGATATCAGATTTACTAGACAAAGAGCTTAAATCTGTTCTTAAAATGCTTAAAGAACTAAAACCAGGAGAACAATTCATGAACAAGCAGAAAATGTCAGTAAAGAGAAATTATTAAAAGGAGCAAAAAAGAAATTCTGGAGCTGAAAGAATATAACTGAAATGAAAAACTGACTAGATTGGTTTAACAGTGGATTTGAGCAGGCAGAAGAATGAATCTATGAACTTGAAGATAGGTCAACTGAGATTATCCAGTCTGAGGAACAGAAAGAAAAAAAGAACGAAGAAAACTGATGAGACCTATGCAGCAAAGTATACTAACATATGCTGAATCCCAAAAAGAAGAGAGAGAAAGGGGAAGAAGGAATATTTGAAGAAATGATCAAAAACTTTCCAAATTTGATAAAAGATACAAATCTACACATCCAAAAAGGACCAAGTAGGATAAACTCAAAGCGATCCACACTGAGACACATTATAATCAAACTGTCCAAAGACAAAGACAAACCCTTGAAAGTCACAAGGGAGAAGCAACTAATTTCCTACAGGGCATCTTTAATAAGATTAACAGCCAATTTTTCATCAGAAACCATGGAGCCCTGAGGCAGTGGAATGATGTACTTAAAGTCCTGAAAGAAAGAAAACAAAACAAAACCCTGTAAACCAAGAGTTCTATCTTTCAAATTTGCTATCTGTTATGACTTGAATTGTGTCCCCTAAAAATATGTTGAAGTCTTAACACCTACTACCTGTGAACCTAAGCTTATTTGGAGATAAGGGCCTTTTCAGATGATCTGGTTAAGATGAGGTCATTACAGTGGGTTCTAATCCAGTATGACTAGTATCTTTATAAAAAGGAGAGCTTTGGACACAGAGACAGACATGTTCAGAGGGAAGGTGATGTGAGAAGACACAGGAAGAAGAAAGGAAGGTGAAACAAGCCAAGGAATACTTAAAGTTACCAGAAGTTAGAAGAGAGGCCAGAACAGATCATTTCCTAGCACCTTCAGGGGAGCATGACCCTGCCAGCCCCTTGACTTCAGACTTCTGGCCTCCAGAACCATGAGACAATAAAGTCATAAATTTGTGTTGTTCTTTTTTTTTAATTGTTGTTGTTGTTGTTTTTAATTTATGTTGTTCTAAGCCACTTAGTTGATGGTACTGTGTTATGGCAACTCCAGGAAATAAATATAATACCCTTCAAAATGGAAATTATCCTTCAAAAATTACCATTCAAGGGGCACCTGGGTGGCTCAGCTGGTTAAGCATCTGCTTTCAGCTCAGGTCATGATCACAGGGTCCTGGAATCCAGCCCCACATCAGGCACCCTGCTCAGTGGGGAGTCTGCTTCTCCCTCTCCTTCTGACCCTTCCCCCTGCTTGTGCTCTCACTCGCTCTCTCTGTCCCTTTCAAATAAATAAATTAAAAAAAATTTTTTTTTTAAAAAGTACCATTCAAGAGGCACCTGGGTTGCTCAGTCAGTTGAGCACCCAACTCTTGATTTCGGCTCAGGTCATGACCTCAGGATCATGAGACTGAGCCCCGCATTGAGTGCGGAGCATGCTTCCTTCTGTCTCTCTCTCTCTCCCTGTCCCTCTGCCCCTCCTCATGCTTGCACATGTGCTCTCCCTCAAATAAACCTTTTTTAAAAATTATCATTCGAAAATGGAGAAATTAAGACATTCCTAGATAAAACAAAAGTTGAGGGAGTCTGTTGCTAGTAGACTTGCCCTACAAGAAATGCTAAAGAGAGTTCTTCAGGCTTAAATGAGAGGACACTAGACAGTAATTTGAAGCCATAAAAGAATAAAGAACACTGGTAAAGGTAACTACATAGGTAAATACAAAAGCCAGTATTATTGTAAGTTAGGTTTGTAACTTCTTTTTTTCCTGATATGATTTAAAAGATGAATGCATAAAGCAATAATTATAAATCTATGTTAATGGGACTGTATGTAAAGATATAATTTGTGATAACAGAGTTTTTGTGTACTACTGAGGCTGAGTTGGTATCAATTCAAACCAATGTATAATTGGTATCAATTATAAATTCAAAAATTTATAATTTAAGATATTAATTGTAACCCCAAGGTAACCGCTAGGAAATTAACTAATGTGTAGAAAAAGAAATGAGAAGGGAATGAAATTGGTACATTACAAAAAATTAAACACAAAAGAAGGTAATAATGGAGGAATTGAGGAACAAAAAGATATGATATATAAAAAACAAAGATCAAAATGACAGAAATAAGTCCTTATCAGTAATTTCTTTAAGTGCACATGGATTAAATCTCTAATTAAGGCAGAGATTATCAGAATGGATTTTTTAAATGATCCATTTTAAAATGATACAATATGAACATAAGAGACTCACTTTAGTCCAAAAATACAAATAGTTTGAAAGTAAAAATGGGAAAAGGTACTCCACATAAATAGTGACCAAAAAAGAGCTGAGGTGGCCATACCAACATCAGACTTAATGAAAGACATGAATTCTCAAGAAAAATAAATAAACACAAAACCACACATAGGCATGTCATAGAGTTACCACTGATCACCAGAAACAAAGGAAAACTCAAAATCAAACCAAGAGAAAAGACAACTTATCTTAAAAAACAACAACAACAACAAAAACCCTCAAACTACTAGACTTAACTTCATATATTTCAACAGCAGTGACAGTGACCAGAAAACACTGGAATAATTTATTTAAAGGGGTGAGGTGGCACAAGAGTAAAATGAAGAAGTTTTTAAACAACGAATGAAACAATTTCTTTTCTCTAACTCTCACTGAAAGAACTCCTAGAAGATGTACCTCAGGAAGAAGGAAATTAAACCAAAAAGAAATGTACAGCATATAAAAAAGGAACAGTAAGCAAAGAGCCTAATGAGTGTGTGGATTGACCTAAATAAACATTAAGACAGAACTGGGGTTTTAAAAAATATATTAATAGTTTTGGGAGGTGGGGAGAGAACACTAGCAGCAGGAACACAGTAACATGTTAAGACCACAATAGTGGTGTATGATAACAGTGAAAAGTCATTGATTTGGAAGGACATTTGGCAATAATGTTAACAGTAACATATTAGGACATAATTCTGTATTCTGCTAAAGAATAGAATTCTCAGGTATATAACATCAAACCCATTGAGGGGAAAGAGTGAAAAGAGAATAGAGTTAATTCAATAGAAGGGAAAAGGGGGGAGGGGGGAACATGTGGTATATGTTAAATAGAAAAAATAAAATGGTAGAAATAAATCCCAATATGTCAGACATGGTGACAAATATAAATGGACTATAGTCTTCACTTAAAGAACAGAGGACTCTAAGAATAGATTTTTTTAAATCCAGCTATAAGAGATGGAAAAAATAATGAAAATACTAACTAAAAGAAAACTGGCATAGTTTTAATACCAGATTAAGCCAATTTTATGTGTTTTTTAAGTTTATAAAGATCACCACGTATAATAATTTTGAACTTGCATGCACCTAACAAAATAGCCCGTAAATATAAAAAAACAAAAAGGAACTTATTTATAAGGAAGAATTGGCAAACAGCAACCATAGTGGTAGATTTTAACATGCCTCCTTCAGCAATTGATAGCTTGATCCAATGACATTATTGAACATATGGAACCATACACTCAACAGAACAGGTTATATATTCTTTTCAAGTACACTTGGAACAATCATAAAAATTACCCTTGGGGCACCTGGGTAACTCAGTAGGTTAAATGGCCGACTCTTGATTTTGGCTCAGGGTGTGATCTCAGGCTCCTAGGATCGAGCCCCATGTTGGGTTCCACACTCAGCGGGGAGTCTCTTTGAGATTCTCTCCGTCTTGTTCTCCCTCTGCCCCTTCCCCTGCTCATGCTCTCTCTCTCAAATAAGTAAATAAATCTTCAAAAAAAAATTTTCCTCAAGTCACCTGGATGGCTCAGTTGGTTGGCTGTCTGCCTTCGACTCAGGTCATGATCGCAGGGTCCTGGGATCGAGCCCTGCTTTGGGCTCTCTGCTTAGTGGGGAGTCTGCTTCTCCTGCTCCTTCTGTGTTTTTCTCTCTCAAATAAATCTTAAAAAATTTATCCCCAATAAGACCACAAAGCAAATGTAGATAAATAACAAGTAATTAATATCACACAGTCCATATTATCTAATTTCAATGTACTATAATTAGAAATCAGTAAAATTTAACTAAATTTCCAAGTGTTTGGGGGGAAATCTAGTGTGTTCCCCAAACATATGAGGATTTAGCATTTATGTAGTATTCACAGATACTACCTGTAGAATGTCCCTAAACTATTCAAATTCAAATCTACATAATTAGAAAAGAAGCCTGAAAATTAATAGTTATAAGAAGGTACCAAAACAAAATAAAACAATGGAATTAAGAAGAAGGCAATGCCAAAGATAAGAGCTAAAATTAGTGAAATAGGAAACAAAGATCCATAGTGAGGACTAATAAAACAAAATATCTAGTTCTTTGAAAAAGACTAATAAAGTAGATGGACCCCAAGGCAGGGAAAAACAGAATGAACAAAGAAAAATATTAGTATAAAGATCAAGAAGAGGGCGCCTGGGTGGCTCAGTCGGTTAAGCATCTGCCTTCAGCTCAGGTCATGATCCTGGGTTCTCGGGATTGGGTCCCGCATCAGGATCCCTGCTCCATGGGAAGTCTGCTTCTTCTCCCTTTGCCCCTCCTCCTGCTTGTGTTCCAGCTTGCTCTCTCTAAATAAATAAATAAAACCTTAAAAAAAAAAAAAAGATCAAGAGATTTTTAAAAATTACAGGGAAAATGTGAATTTTTATGCCAATAGATTGGAAAGTTTAGATAACAGGTAATTTCCTAGAAAAAATATAACATAAAATTGACTCAAAAAGAAATAGAAAAACAAGTTATAAAAAATTCATCCATGTTTTCATCTGGCACTTGTTTCACTTTTTACATTTAAATCTTTTGGTTAATTTGGAGTCATTTTGGGAGCCTGGATGGCTCAGTTGATTAAGTGAAAGCCTTCAGCTCAGGTCATGATCCTGGAGTCCCAGGATCGAGTCCCACATCAGGCTCCCTGCTCAGCAGGGAGTCTGCTTCTCCCTCTGACCTTCCCTCCCCATGCTCTCTGTCTCTCTCTCCCATTCTCTCTCAAATAAATAAAAACTTTTTTTAAAGATTTTATTTATTTATTTGGCAGAGAAAGAGAGAGAGCCAGCAAGAGAGGGAACACAAGCAGGGGGAGTGGGAGAGGAAGAAGCCGGCTCCCAGCAGAGGAGCCCGATGCGGGGCTTGATCCCAGGACCCTGGGATCACGCCCTGAGCCGAAGGCAGATGCTTAACAACTGAGCCACCCAGGCGCCCCAGGAGAGAGAGAATCTTAAGCAGGCTCCACGCTCAGTGCAGAGCCTGATGTGGGGCTCAGTCTCCCAACTCTAAGATCATGACCTGAGCTGAAATCAAGAGTCAGACAATTAACCAACTGAGCCACTGAAGTGCCCCTCTAGCTTCATATCCTGATAACTATCCAGTTGTTCTACCCTATCACTCAATTTATTCATTTATTAAATAGTATATCTTTTCCCACTGATTTTATTTTTTTTAAGATTTTATTTGAGAGAGAGCAAGTGGCTCCAAGAGAATGAGAGAGAGCATGAATGGGGGCAGGGAGAAGGGGAAGGGGAGAGCAGTAGCCTCCCCAGTGAGCAAGGAGCCCGACGTGGGGCTCAATCCCAGGACCCTGGGATCATTACATGAGCCAGAGGCAGATGCTTAACTGACTGAGCCACCCAGGTGCCCCTCCCCACTGATTTTAACTGGCATTTTTTTTAACGTTAAAATCCCAAATGCAGGGTTTATTTCTAGACTTTACATTCAGTTTCACTGGTCTGTCCCTTTTATCTTCTCTTCTTTTAAAGGCTTGATAATATGTTGTATTATCTAGTAGACGTTTTATCCTAAAACCAGACATTATAAGGAAAGTAAAGTATATATGCCTAGCTTCTCTGAATGTGGCTATAAAAATCCTTAATAAAATATAAGCAAACTGAATCAAGTGATAATATAAGCAAGCAATACATCATGATCAAGCAGGGTATGTGTCAGGAATGCAAAGACGGTTTAGTCTGCAAAATTCTGTTAATTTACAATCTTGTATCTAAAGGAAAAAACCAAATCATCTCACGAGCTTCAGAAAAACTAGTAATTTTCAATACTAATTTTTAGAAAGCTCTTAGCAAACTACTTTAAAAGAGAACCTCCTTATCTTAATAATAAGTACCTACCCAAACCGACAGAAACCATTGCATTTCATGGTAAAACCTTACACGCATTTCCTTTAGTGATGTCTACTGTCCCTCCTCCTGTACAGTACTGTGCTGGAGATCTTAAATTAGTCACCATGTGACAAGAGAAAACAAAAGTGTCTGAATTGGGAAGGGGGCGAAAAACTAGCATGATTCACAGATAATACGGTTCTCTGCATAGAAGATCTAAGAGAATCTACAGTCAAATTACCAGAACTGCTTGCGTGCCACAAGGCAACCAGAGACACACACAATATCGTTCCTGAATCCTAGCAACGAACACAGAGAAAACGTGACTTTTCAAAGAAAGCATTTAAAACAGCAACAGAAACCCCAAGAAACTTAGAATAAACCTGTTCAAAGATGTGTAAGACTTTACACAGAGTTGATAGTTTATTAATAGACACAGAAGAACACTCTACATAAGTGCCCAGATACACCACATTTACAGGTCTGAAGAACGACTATCATAATCCCATAGTCATCTATAAATTAAATAAAAGTTCAACCTGACAGAGGTTGTTCCTGGAACTTTACAAGGTGATTCTAAAATCCTTACAAGGATGGACTCACCCAACAAGCTATCGGAATTACTCTGCAGCTTTGGTATTAGCTCAGGGATTGACAAAAAGACTAATGGAATTGTTATGGACTGAATGTGTACCCCCAAAATTCATAGGCTGAAATCCTAACCTCCAGAGTGACTAAGCTTGCAGATGAGGCCTCTGTAAGCTTGTACTTAAGATGAAATGAAATCCTAAGAGTCAGCCTCTGATCCAATAGGATTAGTGTCCCTATAAGAAAAGACAACAGAGAGCTCTCTCTCTCTCTCTCTCCCTCTTCCTCTCCCCACCCCCGCCTCCTCCCCACCCCACCCTGCACACCATGGAAAGGCCATGTGGGGACACAGCAAGAAGGCAGCCATCTGCAAACCAGGAAGAGAGCCCTCACCAGAAACTGACTATGCCGGCACCTTAACGGTGGACTTCCCACCTCCAGAACTGTGAGAAAATGTCTGTTGTCTAAGCCGCCCAGTCTGTGGTATTGTGCTAAGGTTGCCTGAAAAAACTAACACAGGAATAAAAAGAGAACTCAGAAACAGACCTATATACATATGGCAAGTTGGTATATGAAAGGTGGCATGATAAACAACTGAACAGAATATTTAATACATGTTCTTGGGAATGTGTGTGTGAGCGCGAGAGAGGGAGAAACTATGCATCACGTTAAAATTAAAACCTTACAACAGAAGACACCATAAACAAAATTTTTAATGCCAATAGAAAAATGAGATCAGGGATACGATGATAACCTTTTATTTCTTCTTCTTGTCTCACTGCTCTACCTAGGATTTCCCACACTCTGTTGAATAGGAGTGGGTGGTGAGAGTGGGCACCCTTGTTCTGTGTCTAATCTTAGAGGAAAAGCTTTCAGACTTTCACCATTGAGGATGACATTAGCTGTGGGCTTGTCATGTATGGCCTTTATTATGTTGAGATAAGGTCCTTCTATGTCTAATTTGTTAAGAGTTTTTATCATGGATGGATGCTGATTTTTATCAAATGCTCTTTTGTCTATTAAGATGATCGTATGATTTTTTTCTCTCACTGTACTAATGTGACCTACCACATTGATTGATTTGCGTATGTTTAAAACATCCTTGCATCCCAAGGATAAATCCTACTTGATCATGGTAAATGATCCTTTTAATGTGCTGCTGAATTTGGTTTGCTGGCATTTGACCAAGACTTTTTGCATTACGATCCATCAGGGATTGGCCTGAAATTTTCTTTTCTAGTAGTGTTCTTTTCTGGTTTTGGCATCAGGAAAATGATGGCTTCATAAAATAAGTTTGGGAGTGGTTCCCTCCTCTTCAGTTTTTTGGAAGAGCTTAAGGATTGGTGTTAATTCTCCTTTGGATGTCTGGTAAAAGTCACCAGTAAAGCCACCTGGTTCTGGGCTTTTCTTCATCGGGAGATTTTCGATTACTGATTCATACCAGGAGGAAATATTCAGAGAAGACAAGACAAGCATGTTCACTGCAACAGATTTGTAATAATAATTTCCTAAAAGGTAGAAACAACCTAATGTCTCTAATTTGGTTTGTATTTTGTATTCTCTAATTTTGTATTCATAGAATACATCAGTTAAAATTTGTGAATTCAATACGTATTTCTCAAAATTGATAAATCTCACAAACTTTGTTAAGTTTAAAAAGCCAATGCCAGGGGGTGCCTGGGGGGCTCAGTCCGTTAAGCATCTGCCTTCTGCTCAGGTCATGATCACAGCAGCCTGGGATGGAGACCTGCGTCAGGCTCCTTGCCCAGCAGGGAGTCTGCTTCTCCCTCCCTCTGCCCTTGAGCTCTTTCTCTCTCTCTTAAATAAATAAATAAATAAAATCTTAACACACACACAAAACCAAAGTTGGGGCACCTGGGTAGCTCAGTCAGTTGAGGAATCAACTTGATTCCAGCTCAGGTCATGATCTCAGGGTTGTGAGATCAAGCCCCGTGTCAGGCTCCGCACTCAGCATGAAGTCTGCTTGAGATTCTTTCCCTCTTCCCCAACCCCCGACCCCGTGCATGCACATGCTCTCCCTAAATAAATAAATATATAAAATATTTTTTTTAAAAAGCCAATGCTAGAAGAGATCTTTTATTTAAATTTGTGAAACACAAAACAGTATATACTGTTTGTGAATATAAAATATGGAGGAAAATATGAATACACTCTTGGAAAAGTACCTATTAGCTCCAGTGTGTGTGGCTGCCTCTGAGCGACGGTCATGAAAGGGCTAGAATGGGGACACTGTGGCTCCACAAAGTTTTACTGCTGGCATTTTTTTTTTTTTTTAGCAATCTAAGCAAATATTGCAAGATGTTAACATCTGTTCAATCTCAGTGGTTCGTGGCTGCTGGAGGCGGGAGTGGGGATGGGATATTTGAAATGTATTAAAATTCAAAAACCTGAAAAAGAAAAGAAAAGGCCCACAACAAATAGCTGGGGAAGCACAATTAACAGAAAAACAGCATCATGGAAACCAAAGGGAAGGGAGGGCCTGGTCCAGGGCTGCCAGTTTGGCTGCTGCCCACAGGATTAAGAGGGTGCACAAAATCTGGTCTATCATCACCCCACAAGTAATGCGGGAGGAAGCTGGCTTGCAGTGGCCATACTTTGGCCAACTCTAAGCTTGGCTATGCTGGGGAGTGGCCGTGCGTGGTACCTGCAGGGAAAGCAGTCCTTCTGCCCAGTCTGGAAACATCTGGACCTTTTCAGGTAGGTAAGGAAAACAAGTGTGGGGCAAGGGTAAGATTGAAGCCAGAAAGGATGGGAAGGAAGGCTGATGATGGAGGAGGTGGTGTGGCCTTGCCAAGGGCAGAGTGTCCAGGAAGTAAGGCAGGAGGGGGTGGGGGTAGGGGTGGAGGAGCCAGCTGCCAGGCTCCCAACTGGGAAGGCCAGAATCCAACAGAGCCTCCTGCCAGCGACACAGCCCACCCTGGATCCAGAGAGGGGAGCTGGGCCCGAGAGCAGAAAGATGATGGGGGGTTGTACTCACCATTAAACTGAATAGTTGCGCATTTACTTAAATGAGTATTGGAGGGGGAAAAAAAAAAAGGAACAACTAGCCACTAAATGTGTGATTTCAAAGGAGATGGCAGCAGAGGGGGCTCACGAAGGCAGTTAAGCAGCCTGAGCTTTGGGGCTCCACACAGAGACCCCCGCCCTGGGGACCACAGCATGTCCACCAGCTGAGGTATACTTATCTTCATCTGCGTATTTTTAAAATTAGGCAGATGTTTGGAAATCATCCCCTCTGGAGGAAGCAATGCCAGGTTGGGTGTTGATGGGGGTTTGGTTCTGGTTGAGACGGACTCTGCTATCTCCCATGCTCTCAGGACCTTCTCAATGACCTGTTCGCCTTCATCTTCCTTGTGGGGGCCGTAGCCCTGGCTGTGAGAAGCCGACAAACTATGCCCATGAACTACTTCATTGCTGTGGTGAGTCTTCCGTGTTGGGCACTTTACTTGCTCAGAAATCACCTCCTCTGGAGAACGGGTGTTTCCCCCTGACTTAAGGAAAGGACTTCTTTTCTTTTCACAAAATCTTGGGACCCATGCAAAGTTTAAAAGTAAAGTTGGCCAATGTTTCCAACGAAGAAGCTGCTTAAATAAAGATGCTATCCAGGGAGCCAGCAGAGCTAAGGGCTTCCTCCTCCAAGCTGCCCTACCCCCAGCCAATGGGCCACACCCAGGCTGGGTTTTAAGAGAAGACAGATGCCTGCCAGGCTGGGGGGGGGTGGATAGGGAGGCTGAGGTTGGGGGTGGGGGAGAGGCAAAATCAGAGTGTCTCTGGTCTGGAAGTTTGGGGGGACCAAGGGATGTGTTAACCAGCACCTGCTGACGAATTAGAAACAAGGAGAGACTATGCCAACTTTGGAATGAAGAGCAGAAGTTCATTCTTTTGTTTTCCAGATTCTTATCGGTGTGGCTGGACTTTTCGCTTTAATCGATATATGCCTTCAAAGAAAACATTTCAAAGGCAAGAGAGTCAAAAGGAATGCGCTGATTCCCCCTCCAGGAAAGGACCAAAAAGGTGAAAAGCCAAAGGAACCAGAAAAGCCACCGGAAAAGGCACCACCAGAAAAGCCCAAGGAGAAAGGAAAGGCAGGCAAGAAATGACAGGAAGAAGATCCTGGCTGTCAGAGTGACAGTGTGTTTTACTGCAAAATATGTGTCCACTGTCTGTCTTTTCTCTCTAGAATGGTTTTCCTTTCCATTCTAATAACCACCTTTGCTTGGAAAAGAAATTCCTCTTTAAATGGATTTTAAAGCTTAAAGTTGATGTAAACATTATTTTGTTCATTCGACAAAAGTTACTGGACATTTTGGTGCAGTGGGCAAGAAGAGCTGGGCCTCGTGGGGTACCTGCAGGCCGCTGGGCACACAAGGTTTGAGGGACCAGCAATGTGGGTGACACCGGCTGTCAACAGTGACCAGCCGAAAGGTCCAGAGTCAAACAAGGGACTCCAAAACAAAATGAACGTTTTGTTCATATTGATATTTCTATTTTCCTTTTTTTTTTTTTTTAAAGCATCCAGCTAATCCCTGTGAGAAAAATTGGTTCTTGGCCTTTCTTACTCTTACTTTTCAGTTTAGCATTGGTCCTTGTGTGAGGGGCGCTCGGGAGGAGGCCAAAGAAGTGGTCTCATCCCCTCAGGACTCACGGCCTCCAAAAGCCAGAGTCAGGCTGGCATATGGGCCAGGCAGGATGGGCACAGGAAGAACTGGGGGGACTCCAGCCAGCCCTCTGGGCCCTGCAGTGTCTCCCTCAGTGAGGACCTGAGCATAAGCCCTGAGCCAGGTTCAGCTGGGCCCTGGAACCATGGTTCCCGCCCACAGGCCTCAGTCAGGGCTCCAGTCTCACTGGACAGACCAGCCATGTGGCAGAAGAAGGGTCATCCTTATAAGAGCAAAGCAAGGTCCCAAACTGATCCATGAGGAGCTAGAAGAGATGAGGGGTAACGGGTGCCCCCCAGCCCGGCCAGGAACAAGATGAGAGGCAGACTGAGAGGGTCAACTGGGCCTTGGAAACCACAGTAATGACTCAGGCCTCTACCCTGTGTGCCACGAGGAGTCCCTGAAGTGGCAGGGTCCACGTCTGCTGGGAGACCACAGACTCGGCTGCTGCAGAGCAGCGAGTGAGGCTGGAGAGGCTGCAGCCTGGCGTTTGGTGGGGGAGTAGGCAGAGCCCGAGCCTGGATGGCCCCAGCCACAGCCCCCCACCCAACGCTTCCAGTCGCTACTCCCTCTGTAGCCCCCACAGCACCCCGTGCAGGCTGGGCAGGATGAGGCACAAGCCTGCCAAAAGTGGGAACAACTGGATGAAGGGATCTTGAAGAGAAAAACTCAAAAGTGCACCCTATCCCATGATGTGACCCAAAATTCCTCTCCCAGGTATTGAGCCCAGAGGAATGGTGTTCTAGAATGTTCATAACAGCCAAAAGGCAAAAAAGAGCTTAAATGTTCAAAAGGAGATAAACTGTGCTACATTCACAAAATGGAATACTACTCAGCAATTAAAAAAAAACATTGATACAACAGGATAATAATGATAAAAATAAAACATTCAAAATGACGACTCTCACATCAATTAAGTGAAAGAAGGCAGATACAAAAGAAGGACATACCCTACGATCCCATTCCTATGAAGTTCAAGAACAGGGGAAAATATAGTGAAAGAAATGGACAGACTGGTTGCTTCAAGAGGAGTCTGAGCACTGATTACCAAGGGGCATGAGGGTGTGAGAAAGTTCTTTATTTTCATTAGGGGAAGTGGTCACACAGGTGTATACCTTTGTCAAAGCATTCAACTGCATACTTAACACCTGTGTATTTCATCAGATGTAAATTTTATCTGAAAATGTAAGCTAGGGGCCCCTGGGTGGCTCAGTTGTTAAGCGTCTGCCTTCAGCTCAGAGCGTGATCCTGGAGTTCTGGGATCGAGCCCCACATCAGGCTCCTCTGCTGGGAGCCTGCTTCTTCCTCTCCCACTCCCCCTGCTTGTGTTCCCTCTCTCGCTGGCTGTCTCTCTATCAAATAAATAAATAAAATCTTTTTTAAAAAATGAAAATGTAAGCTAAACAGGACCGTGTTCAGAATCTCATGGAAAAGGGTAGACCTTGCTGAACTCCTTTGTATGGCCACTCTTCTCAACCCCTGGAGGCGGCTCTCTGAGCAGGCCATGGTTCCCCATATCCTGACAGAGAAGGCATGCAGTGGGGCAGGCTGGGGCCGGAACATAACTTGATGCAGCCACCTGTCATGCGGAGAAAGGGACCCTGGGACAGGGCTGTGGTCACCAGAGACTTCAGGAAGATGCCGCTTTGGAGCAAAACTACATCAGGTGAATATCTGCTAGGAGTAGGGAACATATCACCTATGGATCTGGTCAAAATGCAGATTCTGAAAAATCCTAATGCGTATATTCAGAGTAAAGACGGATACTGTGTGCCTAAAACAAAAACTGTGAAGAGGATAATAAACTAACAACAGTTCTTAGTGGGGGGGGGGATTATTAAAAAGATTTTAAAATTTAACAAAAGGGTTGACTAATAGACTGTGATATGGAAAATCAAGTCCACACTGCTTGGTAAAATATAGGAACTTGAAAGATTAAGAGAAAATCCCAAAAGCTTTCAGAGCAAGAGAAACAGCACAAAGATGTTACTGACATGAGAACAAAACCAAACATCAAAGGCTACCTGGATATTAGAAGACAACAAGGCAGGGGCACCTGGGTGACACACGTGGTCGAGCATCCTACTCTTGGTTTCAGCTCAGGTCGTGATCTCAGGATCCTGAGATTGAGCCCCACACTGGGCTCTGCACTGACTCTCCCTCTGCTCCCCGCCAAAACAAATATCTTTTTTAAAAAAGTGGGGGGAGCGCCTGGGTGGCACAGTTGGTTGAGCGACCAACTCTTGGTTTCGACTCATGATCTCAGGGTCATGAGATCAAGCCCCACACTGGGCTCCACACTGAGTGTGAAGCCTACTTAAATATATATAAATAAATAAATAAAAACAAAATTAAGGTAAAATGAGGTCATAGGGTGGGGCCCTCATCCAACAGGATTAGTGTGCTTATAAGACATCAGACAGCTCATTTACATTCTCTATACAAGTGCACAGAGGAAAGGTCAGAGCTCTCACCAGAAACCAAATTTGTTGGCATCTCTATCTTGGACTTCCGGCCTCCAGAACTGTGAGAAAATAAATTCTGGTTGTTCAGGCCACCCAGGCTGTGGTATTTTGTTATGGCAGCCCAAGATGACTAATACACTAGTCCAAGGAACAAGAAACAGAGCCCTTGCAGATGAGGAAGAATGGGATAATTCCCTGGGATTTTGTTTCCACCCCAGCCTCCGGACAACACCAGAGAATCAACGGCAATAATGGCAGCAGCCGAACAAGCAGGAACTCAAAACTCCAAGATACAGAAAGCTTCCTCTCTGACCAGAAGAACCACGGTCCCAAGAGCATGGAGGAAATCCTTTGGGTTTTTTTTCTCTCTGCATCAGCCGCAGTGGCAGGAAGGATGAAACGGAGTAGAGAAACTAAACAAGCTTTATAGACAGAGGACCCCGCAGAACTTGAAAGTGTCAAAGAGACCATGAAAAGGAAAGATCTCAAGAGAAAGAGCCCATCAAGCTGTATATGAATTCCTGGGACCAACCCCAAGCAGTGGATGCATGGATTTCACCCTAGATAGCAGACCAAAGGCCTGGAGAAGTAAACTGCAGGGAGTGCCATGACCCAGGCCTCAGACTGGAAACTCAGGCACATACAGCACAGATCGGAATAGCACTGCAACCACAATGGATAGGACATCTGGACAAAATGTCAATAAGGATATGCAGGACTTGAACAACACTATAAACCATCTACTCCTAACAGGTGTATGTTGAACATTATACCCAACAAAAGCAGAATACACGTTCTTCACAAATGCATAGGAAACAGTCTGTAACATAGACCAGACGTTAGGACACAAACCAAGTCTCAATAAACTTAAAAACACTGAAATCATGCAAAGTGTCCGCTTTGATCACAATGGAATGGAGCTAAAAATGAATAACAGCAGGAAAACTGGAAAACTGACAAATATGTGGGAAACAACCAATGGGTTAGAGAAGAAATCAGAAAAAGAAATTAGAAAATACTTAGAAATGAATGAAACTAAAATATAACATACTAAAACTTATGAGATGCAGCAAAGGCAGTGCTCAGAGAGAAATTTACAGGTGTAAATGCCTACACTTAAAAGGAAAAAAGATCTCAAACCAATAACTTAACTTTACACCTTGATGAACCAGTAAAAGGCCAAACTAAACCAAAAGCTAGGAGAAGAAAGGAAACAACAGAGATTAGAGCAGAGATAAATAAAACACGGAGTAGAAAAATAATAATCAACAAATCCAAAACTTGGTTCTTTGAAAATATCAGCAAGATAAACAAACCTTTACCTAATGACAAAGAGGAAAAAAAGACTAAAGTCAGAATTGAAAGTGAAGACACTACTACTGATGATAGAGAAATAAAAAGAATTACAAGATAATTCTATAACAGTTGTATGCCAAAAAATTAGATGAAATGGACATACACACAAGAAACACACAAATTACCTAAACTGACTCAAGAAGAAATAAAAAATCTCAACAGATCTACAAAGGATTGAAATAGTAACCAAAAACCTCCCAACAAATAAAAGTCCAGCACAACCAAACATTTAAAGAAGAATTAATATCGGGGGGCGCCTGGCTGGCACAGCGGTTAAGCGTTTGCCTTTGGCTCAGGGCGTGATCCCGGCGTTATGGGATCGAGCCCCACATTGGGCTCCTCCGCTATGAGCCTGCTTCTTCCTCTCCCACTCCCCCTGCTTGTGTTCCCTCTCTTGCTGGCTGTCTCTCTCTCTGTCAAATAAATAAATAAAATCTTTAAAAAGAAAAAAGAAGAAGAATTAATATCAACCCTTCTCAAACTCTTCCAAAAAACAGAAGACAAAGGAACACTTCCTAATTTATTTGATGGGGCCAGCATTACCTTGATATGAAAGCTAGATAAATATCACAAAAAAAGAAAACTATACCAGTATTTGTTATGACTATAGATGTAAAAATTCTCAACAAAATATTAGCAAACCAACTGTAACAGCACATCAAAATTATTATACACTATGACCACGTGGGATTTATCCCAGAATGGCACTGCAAAGTTTTTGAAAACTGAATTGAGGGGCACCTGGGTGGCTCAGTCGGTTAAGTGTCTGACTTCAGGTCAGCTCATGGTCCTGGAGTCCTGGGATCGAGCGACACGTCAGGCTCCCTACTAGGTGGGGAGTCTGCTTCTCCCTCTGCCCCCCCCCCGCCCCACTTGTGTGCGCTCTCTCTCTCAAATAAATAAATAAAATCTTTTAAAAATTGTTTTAAAAAAAAGAAAAGAAAACTGAACTTACACTGAAGCCACAGTTCAATGGTGGGTAGGATATTGTGGCCCAAATCTAACCAGTTCATCACCTGCTTAAAAACAAAAAACAAAAAAGCAAAACAAAACAAAAACCCATTATCTCTACAGGAATTAAACAAATCCAGAGTTCATAGCATAATATTAAAAATGTCCAAGATACAATCAATATTTACTTGCTATATTCAAAACTAGAAAAATCTCAACATTTTATGAGAGAGAAGACAGTCAATAGACAACCCAAGAATAACACAAATCGTAGATGATTAGACAAAAACTTGAAAGAGAATATTGTAACCATGCTCTAAGAATAAGTGAAATAGAAAGTCTTAGTGAAGAAATATAAGATATAAAAAAAAATCAAATGGAAATTTTAGAACTGAACACAATAACCAAAATACAAATCTCACTGGATGTGCTTAATAGCAGAATGGAAATGAGAGAAAGGAGTTAGTAAACTTGAAGATCAATCAGTAGAAATTATTCAATTTCAACAAAAGAAAGTAATAAGATTGAAAAAAATGAACAGAGCCTTAGGGACTTTAGAGACAATACCAAAAGGTCTAATATTTGTATCACTGGATTCCCACAAGGAATGGAGTAAGAGTGTGGCACAAGAACTTTTTGAAGAAATGATGACTGACAACGTCCCCAAATCAGCAAGAGACATAAATTTACAGATACAAGAAATTCAGTAAACTTCAAACCCAGATACAACCTAATCCAATTTCTGAAAACTAAAGATGAAGAAAAAAATATTGAGAGCACCGAAGAAAAATGATGCAATACTTTGAATGACTGCAGATTTCTCATCAGAGACCATGGAGCCCAGAAAGAAACGGGCAAATCTACACATATTATTGAAGATGTCAACTTTTCTCTCTCAGTAATTGATAGAACAAGTACACAGACAATCACCGAGGATATAAAAGAACAAAATACCACCAATAATCAACTTGATCTAACTGACATTTATGGAACACTTTGCTCAACAAACATACTTTGTTTTCAAGGACACAGAGAGCATTCACCAACATGGGCCATATCCTGAACTATAAAATAAACCTCCATAAGTGTAAAAGAATTAAAATCATACAAAGTATATTCTCTGGCCATAATGGAATTAAACTGGAAATCAATAACAGAAAGATGACTGCAAAATCCCCAAATGTTTAAAAAATTAAACAATATACTGCTAAATAATCTGCAGGTCAAAGATAAAGTCTTGGGAGAAATTAGAAAATGTTTTGAAGTGAACAAAAATGAAAACACAACATATCAAAATTTGTAAGATGAAATGAAAATAGTACTTAGATATTTATAGCACTAAATGCTTATATGAGAAAAGCATAAACAAGATGTCCCAGATAAATACCAACAAAAAGAAAGTAGGTTTGGTGAAATTAATATTAAATGAAATAGACTTCAAAGCTAAAAGCATTCACTAGGAACAAGAGAAACAAGAGAGATCCCAAAATGATAGTTAATAAAAACTTAATATATGCCAGGCACGATTCTTTTTTTTTCTTTTGCTAGGCACTGTTCTAAGATATTTTTATATATTAACTCATTCAATCCTTACAATAATTATATGGCTTAGGTAATATTATTATTGCCATTTTGTGGATGGAGAAACTGAGGAAAGAGAAGTTAAGAAAGCAACAGAGGGGCGCCTGGGTGGCTCAGTCATTAAGCGTCTGTCTTTGGCTCAGGTCATGATCCCAGGGTCCTAGGAAATCCAAGGAAAAGTAATAAATCTAAAACTTCAGTGAGGAGCTTTAATATACCTGTTTCAGTAAGTCAATACATCAAGAAAAAGAAGGGTAAGTATAGAGGTGACTGGGTGGTGCAGTGAGTTGAGCATTGAACTCTTGGTTTCAGTTCAGTGGTGGTCTCAGAGTTCTAAGATCAAGCCATGCATCAGCTCCTCGCTCAGCGGGGTGGGTGCTGGGGATTGTCTCTCTCCCTCCCCTCTGCCCCTCCCCCAACTCCTGAGTGCGCACGCTCTCACAATCTCTGAAATAAATAAATAAACCTTAAAAAAAAAAAAAAGAAGGGTAAGCATACAGAGAGTTTAAATTACATAATCACCAAGATACATAATGGATACATGGATAAGTTTTGTACCCAACCAAAAGAGAATATTAATATTCAATCTTCTTAAGCATACATGGAACACTTGTAACCCCTGACTATCAGGACACAAAGAAAATCTCAACAAATTCCAAAAAGCAGAACATACAGACCTGTTCTCTGAATAAAATAAATAACAAAATTTGATGTTCACCACAAACATAGAGCCAAAAATTCACCAAACCGAAAATTTTTAAATACCCCTTTAAATTATTCTTGGATTAAAGAGGAAATTTAAAATGGAAACTACAAGCTAATTAGAAGTGGCTAAAAACTAAGCATTATTTTAAGGATGTGTCCTAAGCAGTCCTCAGAGAAAAACTTAGAGCTTTAAATGCCTTCATTAGGAAACAAGAAAGCTTAAATAAAGAATAACACAACACACAATAAATAAAATGAAATGAAATGAAAACTAGAGGTTAATTGTATTTATGAAAATAAAGGCAAAAATCCCCCACAAAATACTAGCAAAATGAATCTAGAGGTTTATCAAAGGAGCAAAACAACATGACCGTTAAAGGCACATCCCACAAATGTAAGGACAGTGAGCCTTGGGAAAAACTGCTATTGTCAGTCCCCACATTCATAGTTTAAGAAGAAAAACACCAGGTTCTAAAAGGAGAAATCTGTATGGCAAAAATGCAAAGTAAAACACAAATGATTAGCCAAGAAAAACTATTCATAACTCAAATTTCAGAAAAAGTACGAATTTCCTGAATATATGCATTCTTATATATCCGTTTTTTTAAACCAACAATTAACAGAAAAACATACAAAGTATGTGAAAAGTCAGTTCTCAGAAAAGCAAATGCAAATGGTTGTTACATATGCAAAAAAAAGAAAAAAACAAAACAAAAAACCCCTTGATCCACTCATAACTAGAGAAGTGCAAATTAACACTGCCCCTAGGGATTTATTTCTAAATACTTTCTCCATTAAAAGAACCAGAGTTCCTGGGGCGCCTGGGTGGCACAGCGGTTAAGCGTCTGCCTTCGGCTCAGGGCGTGATCCCGGCGTTATGGGATCCGAGCCCCACATCAGGCTCCTCTGCTATGAGCCTGCTTCTTCCTCTCACACTCCCCCTGCTTGTGTTCCCTCTCTCGCTGGCTGTCTCTATCTCTGTCAAATAAATAAATAAAATCTTAAAAAAAAAAAAAAAAAACCAGAGTTCCTTGGAGGAACTCGGACTCTAGGGCTGGGATGGGGAGAATACAAAATGAACCTGACGCACTTATAGGGTCAGAAAATAAGGAAATGGGCAGGGGGAGATGGGGAATGGGTACCCAGAAGCCCACCAGCAGGAGCTAATAAAGGCCAAAGATGAAACAATTTAACCAACAAAATGAAGCGTGATAGTTTTTAATTATAACCCAAAGAATAAAATAAACAAATCAGTGCAGAACAGAAAATACTCCTTAGGCAGGAATGTAAAGGGAACAGAGCCACCCTTCTTCATGCCACAGCAGACACTTCCTGGTACCATTCGAGGGATGGGTTCTGGGCTGGGCCAGGATAGGCTCCCACGGAGCTCCCAGCCTGCGGCAGGAGCGACAGCGGTCATAGGCATCCAGTCACGTCAAGCAGGGGCACCCCTCCAGTTCTCCTTGCCTCTCCCTGGGCCCTCTCAGCCACCCTAGTGAGTCACCATATTTTTTTTGCATGAGTTCCCTTTCAGTAAAGTGAGACAGAGATGCCTTGAAATAAAATGCAACCATTTTAAGTGGAGCGTTTGATGTGCTACCACCCTCATCAAAATAAAAAAAACACTTCCAGCACTCCAGAGAGCTTCCTCCTGCCCCCACCCCAGGTCACCACTGATCCGATTTCCCTCACCATAGCTGAGTTTCACCTGATCTAGAAATTCATAAAAATGGAATCACACAGCACGTACCCTTCTGAGCCTGGCTTCTTTCATTCAGCATAATTATCCACAAAATGCATCCCTATTGTGGATCTGTCAATGGGTTATTCCTTCTTCCTACTGAGAAGTATTCCAGCGTGGGGATGCCCCACAGTTAGCTTATCCTCTGAGCTGTAATGAACCACTGGGCAGTGCGCAGTTTGAGCTATTAAAAATAGAGCCGCTGTGAACGTTCAGGTCCAAGTCTTTGTAAAGACATGTGCTTTTGTTTCTCTTGGGCAAATACCTACGCATAAAATGTCTGGGTCGCACGGTATGCCTCTCTCTAACATTTTAAGAAACTGCCAAACTGTCTTCCACAGTGGAGGGCCTCACTTCCACCCCCCAACAGGGGTGTAGGAGAGTTCCAGGTGCTCCACATCTGCCCCAGGACTTCAATGGTGGAGTCCCCTTTTATGAGCCATTTTAATAGGTGTAAAATAGTATCTTATTTTGGCTCTAATTTGCATTCCTAGATGTCTAATGATATTGAATATAGTTTCGAGCGCTTACTAGACATTCATATATCTTCGCTGGATTGTCTGTTCAAAACTTTAGCCAATTAAAAAAATTGGGTTGTTTTCTACTTATTATTGAGTTACAGTTTTGAGCCAAATTAACACTGATTGATATCAGGTTGTCTTTGTTCTAACCCTCACCTGGACTCTTCCCAGGGGATCTAGAGTAAGATCCAAACACCAGGCTCCGGTTCTCTACCAACTGTCTCCTTCCCCCCCACCCCGGCCATTTGCTCAGTCCTTTCTTCCACAAAGGCTCCTGGCAACCCATGAACCAGCCATAACCAGCCAGACACCTACTACCAAGAATCATCTTATTCAGGATTCTCTGGACACATTGTTGACCCACTCCCCACAAATTAAGCTGATGCGTCCTTGCATCCTGCAAATGCAATCTTTCTAGCACTGCTGTTCAATCTATCAATAAATGAGTGAATGAATTCCTCTTACCAGGCAGGAGAGGCCATGGAAGTCTTCTTTGAGGAAGTGACACTGTGGGATGATCACAGAGTAAAGAGAAGTTCATCAGATAACCAAGTGAAGAGCATTCCAGGTAGCAGGGTCAGCATGCACAAAGGCCGTGGAGTGCGGAGGGAGCGTGGTTTGTTCAAGAAACTGTAAGGCCTGTGAGTGGGAGAGACAGGGAGCAGAGGACACCAAGGGATTCTGTTTTTAGTCTCTCTACCAAGACTCTGAGCAAGATGGGAATCTCCCAAGGTTTGAGGAATAAGGGAAATGGAGGTGATCCTCACTGAGGATTTAAGCATCCTTCTGGCTGCCAAGAGAGGAAGAAGAGCGGCCTCTTAAAGACACCCTCACAGCAGTTCAGGGAGGAGATAGTACTCTGGGGCCTCGTGGAAGTCTTGGTGGTAGTGAGAAGTGAACAGAAACAAAGCTTTAGGAGGTGAAGATGTGCCCGCTTTGGTGATGGACTGACGGTGAGGGAGAACAAGGACAGCCCCGGGTGTCAGATCTTGGGGTGGAAGGTTGGATGGCGGTGCCCTTCATTGAGGCCCAGGCGCCGTCTAGAGTCCCCCTGGGTATGAATGGGGCGAGGGAGCAGAAGGCAGGCTGGGGCAGCCAGTAAAGGAGGTTGGGTTGCCCAAAGATGGGAGGGGTGGCCAGGGGAGAAAGAGGGAGTGCGGTCGGGGGCTGACAGCTAGATCAAATGCGCAGGAAGACGAGACAAGGGTCTTGCCTTTCGGGCGCCTAGATTCCTGGGTCCCGGACACGCGCAGGGACACGGGCAGGAAGCTAGACGACGCAGCGAGTGTATACAACCCTTCAGGGCAGCCAGAGAAGACTGGAAGCCCCGACGGGGCGGTCTCGGAGTGCCGGGCTGGGGCTGAGGGGAGAGTGCGCGAGGGTGTGTGGGGACCCCAGGCCAGCCCCGCGGACGGTCCCGCCCAGCGGGGCCCGGAGCAACTCGGGCAGCCGGGGTCCGAGGCGAGGAGGGGAGGAGGAGGAAGGAGAGCGGAAGAAGCGAGCGAGGCAGCGGGGGAGCCGGAGACTGCGAGGAGGGGAGGAGGGGACGGGGCAGGAGGGG
>NC_048229.1:62792317-62926033 GCF_002007445.2 Ailuropoda melanoleuca
CGGGGCCGGGGCCGAAGCCGGGGGGAGCCGGGGCCGGGGCCGGGGCCGGGGCCAGGGGCGGCGAAGGCGCTGTCGGGACGCCCGGACCCGGCTGAGCCCCGGGAGCCGCGGAAGGCGGGCGGAGCTGGGAGCACTTCCCCAGGCGTCGGGTGGCGCCGAAGCTCAGCACGCGAGGCAGAGGCGAGGAGGGGACCGAACCCAGGCCCTCCGGGCTCCCTAATCCAACGTGGGGGGCCGGTCGGGAAGCCTGGGGCCGGGGCACGTCGACGCGACGGCCGGGCGCTTGAAAGCTCAGCACCGCGCTGTGTGACCCCGGGCGCCTTCACCCGCTCTGGGCCCTCGGAACAGCCCGCGGCCCACATCTTCTGGCCTCCGTCGCGGACACTCCGCTCCAACCCTCCCGCCGTCCCCTGCTGTGCCCCGTGAGGAATCAACCAGCTCGGCGCTTCACTACGCCCGGGTCGGGGCCAGGGTGGGCTCTCCGCGCCTTTGCCCGCTTTCCTGGGCGCAGGGAGGGCCGGCCGGGCCTTGAGCTGCCGGGCGGAGGCCGGGGTGGACTCCGGCCAGCCGAGACGGGGAACAGCGGGGAAGTGGGAAGGAGACCCCAGGGATTGGGTGAGGTCGGGGTAGCACAGTGCGGGGTGTGTTCGCAGACTCCTCCCCCCGGGTGCAGGGGGCGGGGGCGGGAGCCCAGCGGGGTGACTTCATCCCCCTCCTCCCCTTCCTCGCTCGGATCCAGCCGCCCCGCCCCCGCCAAACTCCTTCCTCCTTCCCGCAACCCCCACCCCGGCCCATCAGGCCTTTGTCTTGGGGACACTACGAAACCTCCCGCACCATCCGCGGGTGGGGCGGGGGGCTTGGTGCTGGGCCTCCGTGCGGGGAAGGGGCCGAGGCCAGGGGCGGCGGAGGCGCCGTCGGGCGCAGGGGAGGCAAGATAAGGAGCAGCTCTTGTTATTTAGATCCCCCGCAGTTTGGCAGTCCCTGTCGTTATTTACACTTTGCAGACAAGAAAGCTGAAGCCAGGGCGTCTAGGGGATTTGACAGGTGGGTCACTTGAGGGCCAGGTGACAGAAGAGTGAGAGTGAGGATCAGAGGAAAGAGGCTTCTGCCCCAGACCTCTCCTTCCTACTGCCCAGGGCAGATGGTAGGAGGCCATCCTGCCACTTCTGCCCCTGGGGTCAGCCCAGAGGTCACCAGCCCAGCTCCCAAGTGAGGCACCAGGGCCCAGGACTCAGCCCACACCCTAGGGAGTCACCTCTGGTTGGTCACCCCAGTCCTACCCTGGGATTGATGGGAGCCATTTTTGCAGAGAAGCCTTAAATCTATAGGCCAGCAAGGGGCACAAACCCCAACCCCACTCAGCCCATCTCATGGGGGGCCCTTGGTGTAGCTGGATGTCAGGAAGCCAGATCTAGGAGGATGAAGAAGTAGGGAGGAAGAACGGGTTAGAGTTGATCACAAGGGGAGCCACTCTGGTCACTCTTCCCTCCCTCTGGTCATCTCTGGCTGCCTCCAGGCCCAAGCAAGTGGGGAGGCTGACAGGGACAGGAAAGGGGAGGAAGTAGCTACCAGGAATCAGGGAATGAGGAAACAGGAATGGAGAGGGGCGTCCCCAGAATCTGGCTTTGGGGGGGATGGACTGGAAGGGGAGGGACACAAGAAGAGCCTTCTGCGGAAGAAGTGCAGCAGGAGGTATGGACAGGGCTGGCTCAGGGTCCCATGCCTTGCTTCCCTGGGAGGCCCCTCTGTGCCTTAATTTCCCTCCTGTTCGAGTTAACCTCGGCTACTTCCTGGCCATGTTCAAGGCAGATTTGGGTGCCCTAGGGACTCCCTGGCATCTCTGCAGCTCATTTGTCTGAAGCAGCCACAGAGTTTCCAGTGGGGCATCTGGGTGTCCCTACAGGGCCCTCCTGGCCCCACTCCAAGCTACTCAGCCCTGGACATGCTCAAACCCCGCCCAGCCATAGTGACAGAAATCAGGACAGATGAAGGCCAGCACTCACAGGGCAGGGTCGCTTAAGAACTACAGCTGTGTGGTCAGCCAACCCTGGGTTCAAATTCTGGTGCCTTTTTATTAGCCGCATGACACTGAGCAACTCACTTCCCCTGCCTGCACCTCAGTCTTCTGGTCTGTGAGGTGGGCTGTGAGCAGCACTGTGCACAGGTGGTTGCGAGGATGCCCCAAACCTCGCAGGCCCTGGCAGGGGGAAGAGCCCCTCATCTTGGTCTGCCCTGCCCCGCAGGGCACATGGTCTGCAGAACTAACGGGGGCCTCAGCACCTTCCCTTTGCATGAAGGCTGGCTGGATGAGGCGGCAGGGCCTGAAGTGTCAGGGTCAACATTCCCCCTCCTGGAGGTTTTTTCTTCGTATGTTTTGGCAAACGTAGAAAACCCAAAGAGTTACACTGTTAACACCCGTATACCCACCGCCTAGATTGTACGGTTGTTAACCTGTTGTCAGATTTGCTTTATCACATTATCTTATCCATCTGTCCACCAGTCCAATTTCATTTTTGATGCAGAATAAATTGCCCACATCAGTACATTTCAACCCTGAACACTTCAGCATGCATATCATTAAGTAAAGTTCAAGACTTGTATAGTTTTTCAGCTAAAATTTACATTCTTGGGAGTTGGGTGTAATTTTTTGAAATTGTTCCTGTTTCGTGAGCTGCCTCTGACACGGCTGAGGTTTGATTTGCCCTGTTGGGCACCATCTGAGTTGGGTGGATTCTGCCTAGAGCCTGCTGGGGTGGGGGGCACAGGGTGCAGCAGCACGAGGCAGCCTCCTGGGGGGCTGGACACGTGTGGGAAGCTGGGGCTTCCTGATTGGGTCCTGGCAGGGCGCTGGCACGGGATCAGGGTGTAGAGCCGTGCCCAGAGGCATTGGGGTAGCACATGGTCCAGGGCCCCATGACGGGGTTCTAATCCTGGCAGCTGCCTCCCCTGCTGGGGTGTCCTCCGTCCCTGGCTGCAGAGCCCTGGGCCAGGGGATGTGCAAAGGTTCTGATTTTTCCTCCCCTCACCTCCAGGGTCTCTCGTTCATCACCTTTGTCTGCTATGTGGCATCCTCTGCATCTGCCTTCCTCACAGCGCCTCTGTTGGAGTTCCTGCTGGCCCTCTACTTCCTCTTTGCCGATGCCATGCAGCTGAACGACAAGTGGCAGGGCTTGTGCTGGCCCATGATGGTGAGGCTGGGCCCCAGGACAAAGGGGCTGGCTGCATTTTGGCCCTCACCCTTTCTTCCGTGCACCGGAGGGGCTGTTTGCAGTTGGTTGGAGCCAGGCCCCACCACTAGGCAGCCATGTGACCCAGAGCCCGCTGCCTTACCTCCAGGAGGTCCCTTGGTGAGGCGGGGAACCCCAGGTGGCATCCTGGCTCCTGGCCACCAGGTGGCGCTGGTACTCCCATTTGGGCCTGGAGGAATGAGCCTCAGCCTCAGGAATTCAAGCCATTTCCACAAGGGCAGGACAGGTTAACTGAGGACTTGCAAGGGCTTACCCAGACCTCAGCCATCTGGCAACTTGCTTGGTCACATGGGAAGCCTCAGAGCCCCCTCCCCACAAACTTTGTTTTTTGAGAAGGGACAGAAAGGCTGCGATTGGACCCTGGTCTCCTGACTTCATATCCAATATGTTTCCTGATGGGCTGCACCCTGTATCCCCATTTTAGGGACAGGTGAGCAGAAACCATGATACATAAATGGATCTGCCACAAGTATGTGGCACTGCGAGGCCCAGGGCCAGGTCTCCCCATTGGAGAGCTAGCAGGGAGCAGGTGACCAGGTTTCCAATGTCTTTCTCACCGAACGAGAAGATACGCATAGGGGCCCAGCCACAGGGCAAGCTGCAGCCTGGCCCACATCCTGTTGTCCACTGGGCAAGGACGGCTAGCTGGAGCGGGAACAGGGCAGCCTCAGCTGCTGGCAGCCTCCAGGGGCACCTGGGCAGGGGCAGGAATGGGGGTGGGAGAAGGACCAGGGAGTGCAAGGTGGGGCCAGGACAGGGCCCAAGCCCTGGGGATGCTGGACCGCGGGTGCTAGGTGTGTGTCTAGCCTACGGGGCCAGTCATCCCCTGGGAACAGTGGGTTCCAGCCCCATTCCTGCTACCTGGTGTCCTTCTGAGCCCCTGCCCCAGTCTGGGCTCCCAGCTGTGCTCCACTCCTGGGAGCCCAGGGCAGTGACCACACCCACCTCTCCCCAGGACTCCCTGCGCTGTGTCACAGCCGCTCTCATCTACTTTGCCATCTCCATCACAGCTGTCGCCAAGTACTCAGACGGAGCTTCCAAAGCAGCTGGGGTGAGTAGCCACCCCAGCCCTGGAAGGGGCTGCCCAGCGATGCCCCCTCAAGTTCACCCGTGCCCTGATGGAGCCCCAGATGCCCCTTGGACACTCAGCGTCTGGAGCAGAGTCTGTCCCCGCTTAGACCCCTTGGGCTGTCATGGGGATCTCAGCGATTCCAAAGTCCTCTTATTGGAGATTTAATCTGTCCCAAATTTTGAAGGCTGTTTACCCAACCAAGATAACAGCTCATTTTCCTACTTGTCGGTACTGGGAGGGGTGTGTTTGCCAATCTGAGCTCCTAACCCAGCAGATGGAGTGGGGTGGCAGCTTCTCCACTTCCCCCCAGCTCTGGGACCAGGGACTCCTAGCTCCTGATGAGGTCTCATCCGCCCTGTCCCCTACCCCACAGGCTTTTGGCTTCTTTGCCACCATCGTGTTTGCAATTGATTTCTACCTGATCTTTAATGGCGTCGCCAAATTCCTCAAACAAGGGGACTTTGCAGAAGAGAACACAGCCAACAAGGCGGAAGGTGGGTGGCCACCCTGGGGGTTTTCACCTGGGAACCCAGCTTCTCAACCCAGGACTGTTGCTGGGGACCCTGCACTCCCTTAGGGATACTTGCCAGTTTGAGGCTGGAGGAGCATCTTCTCTTCCCATATGGGCAGGATGTGTGTTCACAGCCTGGTTCTGTCCCTTCATGGGGCACTGCATACAGCAGGCTGGCTCCCCAGGGCCTCTGCCTTTCCAGGAAAGGCAAGGTGAGGGCACGCCTGGCACCTTCTCCTCGGTGAGACCTTCCCTGATGAGCCCCCCAGGCAGCCAGTCCCTGGGCTGCAGAGCAGCCACCTGCCCTGAAACCCAAGCCCCCCTTGCTCAGTTTCACCGGCCCGTGGCTCAGGGGCCAGAGAACCAGGCTCTCGTCCTTATCTGCGGCACCCACACAAGCTCAGGTTTACAAGCCAGCAGAAGCCATCCTTCTGCTAAAAATATATGAGGCTCGTCTCATCTCATTCTGCACTTCAGCCACTCCTACATTCAAGGTCTCTAGACATTTTCCTTAGACCTTTGTGACCTGCCACCAGTTGCCTGCCATGAGTGCTTCTAGACCACCACCCCAGTGAACAAGCAGGAAGTGGCAGTAGAGACATGTTTGAGTATTATGGGCCTTGGGACTTGGAGATATATGTATGATGGTTTTTTGCTGTAAAATGATTCCTAGCTCATGTGTTAGAATGAATACAGCAAACCCACAAAATCATACCAGTCTAGCCCTCGCCACAGGGCTAGGGAAGTCAGGGTTTACAGAGGCTCTTGGAGCTCATCCATGACCTGGCAAGTGTGAGGATGGACTGGGGTTCTAAGAGACAGAGGTTGGCCAGGAAAGGGGTGTCCCTCCCCCAAAATAGCAATTGGCACTGGGGCTGAGGCAGGAGGGTTAGTTACTTGGGTGCTTTTCCTCTGTGGAGTGGGGGGTTCCAGAAGGCTCTACAGAGTACTCCAGTATTGGACTTCTAGGAACCCTTCAGTCAAACCTTAGAGAGGCCCTTAACGTCATAAAATGTGTCCAATCACCATATAAAATTAGGATTGGGGGCAAGAGGGATTGATACTATAAGGTGCCTAAAAAGAAGCTTCCTGATTTTCTAGTATATTTTACTTTCTTGTGCCAGAAAATAGCCATCCTCAACCTGCCTTGCTGAATTGCACGGTAGAGTTGGGGTTTGGGGTGCAGATATATCACACTAACATCCCCAGGTGAGAAGGGCCTAGGGAGCCCAAGCTCCCCGCTCCATGTGACCACGCCCCAGAGGTGACAGCAGCTGCCCCTGCAGGGTCCCAGACCCCGGGCCAGCCCTCACACCAAGCTGACACCACCAACAGCGCAGTCAGCACAGGAGCAGCCTGAGCCCGGGGCTCCAGCCAACAGCTAGAAACGCAGCCAGTCTCCCCAGAAACAGCTTCCAGGCACCGCTGGCCTGGAAACTCCCACCAAGCATCCCATCTGTTTGACTTTCAGAAGAGAATTCCGACTCTGACTCTGACTGAAGGCCTCCCCGCCCCAGCAACCCGAGCCACGCGGGCCCCCACTGCCGCACCTTCGGACCAGGCTTGCCGCCGTGGTCAGGGCACCGCGTGTGCTGGGAGAGAGGCGGTGACTTTTCAAGCGGCAGCTGCTGACGGAGCTGGCCTCCTCGTGGCCCCAAGGTGACTTGCCCAAGCCTGGCATACAAAACGGCACCCCTCGGCTGAGCACCGTCTAACCACTGCACACACGGGGGCATCGTGAATATTCTGCCACGTCTCATTTCTGCCCCACAGACCTTAAGCCTTGTAACCTCTCTGCCAAAAATAAGCACAAGGGGACAAAGCTCACGGAGCCTTGTTACCTCCATCACAGGAAGCAGTTCAGGCTGGAGACCCACCAACAGCATAAACCAAGTAGGACAGAAGCCACCACGGGGCCAACCTGCTAGGCCCCAGGGATTTTTGTCTGCATTTGGTGTCCCACTCATGCCAGGCACTTTGTCGAGAATGATCCTTTCAAGATTCTTTTGTTCAAGGAGCACTGATACCCTCTTCATTTTTGAAGCAGGGAGAAAACCGACCTTTGCTCTCATCTAGGAGCAAGCAGGTCACGGTGCCCATAATGGGGCCTCCCACCCTGGGGAGCCACGTCGTCGCCAGGTGACATGACAGTTGGAGATTAGCTTACCAGATCCAAAAGATCAAGGGTACCTAACCACAAAATAACTGACAGCATTCTGGGGGGCTGGGCAGGCTCAGCCGAACCCTTTCCCGGGGGCCCACCGGCCGGCAAGGGGCTCTCGGGCACTCACTCAGGATGATATGTTTCTCACACCAGAGCAGGTCTCCTGACTGCCTCTCGAGAGGTGAGATGTGCCTTCTGTGTTCACCTAAGCACATGTGCTGTGTGTCTATGTTCAATGGGATTTTATAACTTTATGTAATTTTTTTTTTTTTTTTACACAAAAGTAGCTTTTTAAATGGCATTTCCTCTGTCCCAAGAGGTCTTATGAATGAGCCAGATCTGGACCCATGTCTTGGGCATTTGTAACCTTTGTTCTTCTCTTGCATGTGAAAAAAGCCATAATGGATTAAACCAGACTGACTATGTGCTTGGAGTGTATGTGTTTGAAAACACCTCACACTTCCCAGAGTAGTACAGTCCAGCGTCCTGTTCAACACAGACGGGTCCTAACGATGGTGAGTCCTGACAGCTCAGTGTTTCAGCAGACACATCCACACCGGCTGCATGCCACGCACCCCTAAGCATCTGATGCATGTGCTCTCCCTCACTCCTCACACAATCTTGGGTCACCAAGTCCAGGAAACCATCAGAAGGTTCAGGAATTTGCCCAGGTCACCAGAGCTCCTTTGAGGGAGCTTATGTCTCACTTATGTGTCACGGTAACAACCCACAGCACCCCTGAGGTAGCCAGAACCTGGGGCACTCCTCCTGGTTTGCAAACTGGTTGCACAAGGGACCTTGGAGTTGAAGCCTGGGAGGAAGCTGGGTTGGCATTTGGCCCAGGCATTCTCCAACTTTTACACGCATTCGAAAACCTGTCTGAAAGCTGATGAGCAGATACCGAGAGGGATACACGGTGGGAGTTTCTGCTCCACCTTGCCTGCCCCGCTAAGCCAGCCAAGCTGCCTGTCGACACCCATCCCATGGCCACGCGCATGGACGCGGACTGTGCTCAGCCCCCACCTCCCAGGCCTGTCCCGGGAACTGGGTCCACAGCCTTTGAAGGGATAGAAGGGAAGTCTGAGTGAGGAAAGAGATGATGCCACTTTTACGTGTCCATTTATTAGACAAGAACTCCTTCATGACAATTTAATACAATATTTATTAGCGATTAGTGTTGAGAAAATTATTTCCCTCTACATACAAAAATACAGATTTGAACACTATGAAAACAATCAGGACAAGTACCATGAAAAACAGGTCCTTCAAAAGAAATAAAGGGGCAAAATTGAGGGCAATGTGAGGCTCTGTCTGCTGTCAGGGACAAACAACCAGGAGCAAAGGCTTTGGGGCCCCAAAACCACTCCAAGTGAATAGAGTCAAACCCACGAGCCAGGGTTTGAGAAGCCAGGAGACCCACCAACAGCATAAACCAATGTGTGCCCAATGGGCATCACCTCAGAATGCCCCACAGCTGTGTCCAAGCTAGTAAAGGAAATAGACTTTTAAGAAGTAAAATGTAATAGTTATTAAATTAACATTGCCCCCCAAAGTGCCACTGGGCCAAGTACCAATGAATAATCATATTGGAGTTATTAGCCATCTGACTTGACTTCCTTTGTTAAAATAATTACATATTCTGACCCTTCAAAAGGACAAAAAAGAAGGTACAATCTTATGTTTCAATAAATCCATTCCTTCATGTTGCAACGGCTCAGCTAGTTTACTCGAGATTCTTCTTGACCAGACAGAACTCACGTCCCACAGGGGTGGGAAAGCCCAAGGAGCAGCTAGGGTGTTAGCCGAGTCTCGATTTCATCAAGCTCCTCACAGCAGGGCATCTATAATGTGTCCAGGCAGAAAACCAGAAAGGGCCAGCCAGCCCACCCCGCGCATCCATAAACCAACATGAGGGTCCGAGGAGGAGGCCAGCCGGCCGAGGCCGCCCGGGCAGCACGTCTCCCAAGGGCAGAGGGAAGCCGGCAGCAGAGCGGGAGGGGTGGCCTACGCTGGTCCTGGGAGACACCAGGCCGGAGAAGGCGCTCGGCCTCACCAGCCTGCAACAACGGGGCTCTTCGTCGTTCAGACCCAAAGGGGAAAGAAAGTCAGAGCGCCGCAGGTATCTATTCTTCTATGAAACCACTTTCCTCTTTCGGTCTGAGGTGAGCAGTGGCTCTCTCCAACCGAACAAGTGGTTTTAAAATGCCAATCGCAGTTATACTGATTAATAATTATTTCACAGAAATATACTCTTACTCTCAGACTGTTGAAATAAGCAGAAACAAGTCGTTGGGGAGAAAGCAGCAGAGAGAAGACAGGAATAGCCAAGGTGGGTTTTTTTTTTTCTTTTTTAAAATACATAACAAAGTTTAAAGGGATAATGGCCAAACCTCAAAACCATCATTGCTAAAAGCAATATTAAAAGGACACAATCTAAAATCATGCTACAAAAATAGTGTCATCTGGTTTAACTAAATGTACATCTTTTCAATTCCATGATTGACAAGTGTTTATGTGACTGACACACGGAAGGCACCGAAGGTGAAGCGATTATTATTTGTCTTAAAATATACAAAGACAGAATTACCTACTTTGGGGGGAAAAATAAAACATACAGTCATACCTGTAATAAATAGTTAAGTGTTTTTGCCACGGGTTCCTGAACCCCTACAAATTTCAACATATACAAATAGTTTCGATCCCTACATTCTCTCTGAGGGAACCCCATCAAAATCAAGTTATTAAAAGCACTGGTTTTATCCACTACATCAGTTTCATCATGAGGCAGGATTGGAAAACTCATTTTTTAAATGGGTTACAGAGTAAAAGCACTGGAAGCAGACAGCCCCTGTGTGGGTCTGGGCTGGCTTGGCGGTCCATCCAAGCCTCCTACCCTCATCCTCCCCCTGGGGGAGCAGGTCCTCCCCCAGCCCTTGGATCAGCCAGTTCTCCCTTCAAGCCCTGATGATTTGCCTTCCTCGCTTCTGCAGAGAGGCAAACAGAGTCTCAAAACTTGGAAAAACTGATTCTGGAAAAGGCAGGAAAGCAAAATGGCCCACAGAGGGAGGCGGCCATCAGTTAGACCTGCCCCACCTGGCATGGGTACCAGGCCCCCCACACTGTCCTCATTTCCTGGTAAAATGGGGTGCTTCCTACTGGGGTTTAGCAGTGTCCTCCGAAGACGGCTTAGATTTGACAGGTTCAGACTACCACCGAGTCGCACACAAACCATGCCCTGAATCAGCTGTGTCACACCTTCTTTCCTCTGAGGCACAATTAGGAAAAGAAGCTCTGGGCCTCGCCCTAATCCCATCAACAAAGCTGATTAAGGTCATTTGAGACAAGTTCCATTAGAACCATGAAAGTTCGGATAGCTCACTACAGTCCAGGCTATTAACCCCTTAATGAAGGCTCTTCGGCCTTTCTGTACAATACATCCCAAAGAAAACATGCCACTCCCAGGTGTCTAATAAGTCAGTCACCTGAATTAAAGTCTTGGCATAAAAATGTAGACAACAGGGGCGCCTGGGTGGCACAGCGGTTAAGCCTCTGCCTTCAGCTCAGGGCGTGATCCCAACGTTATGGGATCGAGCCCCACATCAGGCTCTTCTGCTATGAGCCTGCTTCTTCCTCTCCCACTCCCCCTGCTTGTTTTCCCTCTCTTGCTGGCTGTCTCTCTCTCTGTCGAATAAATAAAAATAAAATCTTAAAAAAAAAAAATGTAGACAACAAACTAACCCTATGAAAAAGATGCACTATTAAAGGGCCCATAATCTAAATTTTACTCTAGGCAAGTTGCCATTGATTCACGATCAGTGGGCTTATAGGTAACTTTTTTCTTTACTGTTTATGGAATAAGAAAAACTATAAAAGGGGGGAAAAATCCCCAAGGTTGAGAAATGACATCCAAATGGAATAAAAATGTAATCTAGACCAAAGAAGGGAAAACACATCAGGACCCATTCCTCTGTTTCAAGCGTAGAGTGTATAAATGCCATTTACTGGTGTAAGGAAAAGTCCACCAGAAAAATTCATTTTCAGAAGAAAATTCCAGATCTAACAGATATTGAGGGGGTGTTTTCTGTCAGAGATGGTTTCAAATAAAAGCAATGTACAGGGTCAAATATTTCAAATCACCTTTTCAACCAGACAGTTCTTATGATCTCAATAATATCTGCTGAGAGGAAACACAAGTTTTATAAAAAGCCAGGAAGGTTTACAAAGCTCAAGACAGGCAGCGTTAGACCTGTATCCTCTCTAGGGACCCAAACCAGAATCTGAGTCACCCTGTCCAGACTCAAGGAGACACCGAGAGCCCATCCAGAGCACCAAGACAGACTGTCCCGACATTCAGCTTTTGCTCTCAGGCTGATTCTGAACACAAGACCTCATTTTTTCCAAAGCAAAAGGATAGGAAGGTAGTTCACCAAGTACATTTTTTCAAAATGGCCTGGGTCGGTCACCATGTGTGATGTGGTGAAGGGTCCCCCAGAGACACAGTCTGGGTGTGCTGAGCCACTCCCTCCTCTGACCTCCCAGCCCTGCCCCTGCCATCCCACCTCTCCAGCCTGTCGCCTGGCTGATCCTCAGAGTGGGTGGTGAAAGAAAGACTCGAAGACAGAACCCCTAGGTTCTGCAAAGTTCACTAGGAACTAAAAAAGCGTTTGGGGACCTCACAAGCTCATGGCAGTCTCTGGGGCAAGAAGCAACTTTTTATTTTTGCTAGAATCAATTGGCAGTAGCCTTCAGCCAGGAAAGGGATTTTTTTTTTTCTTTTTTTGCCTTTTGCTACCTGGTTAATGTCATTATTTTCTTATAAACAAGATATGGAGAAAATGACAAGTGGCAAGATGACTTCATGGTTGCTTGGTTTTCAACACGGAGGCACAATGGGGACTACATAAATCATTACTGCCTTCCAGAATCACTAAACTGGCCACACATTGCCTCCACATGCTATTCGTTTGTTAGGGCCAGTTCTGAGAACTCACAGAAAATCCTGCACAGCCAGAGATTAGAACGGGGTCCACCTCTTAAACACATGGAGGGGTGAGGAATTTCTTCCCAAACAGCACAAGAGTGTCTCCATGAGAAGGTGAGCTGGGCCCACACATAGGCCATGACACACGGAGGCATTATTCCAGACTTACTCGTTGCAAGCAAGAATTCACAGACGTGTGCAAAGAGTTAGTGCCTCCTCTCCCCAAGAGACTGCCTGTGGCTTAACTGAAGCCTGAATCACTAAGAAAGCATCACAGAAAGGCAGATGAAACTGCAAATTTTAAGAGTAGACATGTTTTCAACAGAGTCAGAAGCTCTCACCAGAAGCATCCAACACATCAGACCTACTTCACGCCTACCCACAGGCAACAGCCTCCCTGCCAGGGGACTGTCACAGTGCCCTGAGGGCTGGGGGTGCAGACTGCCTCCCAGAGCCAAGCCTGCAGAGCCGGGCTGGGTCCCCACTGGCTTGGGTGTGGCTAGGCTGGCCTCTGCCCACACTGGACACTTCAGCTCGGCTTGCCGAGGAAGACAAGGCATTGGGACTGGACAGGCTACTCTATCCCTGCCTTTTGCTAGGCAAACGTAATCTCTCTTGGACAAGTGCTGCTGCACCAAAGTAAAAAAAAAAAAAAAAAAAAATCTAAAATAAAATACTTTAAATCACACTTCTGTGAGATTTTAATCTGTGACTGCCTTCGTCCTTCCCTGGCTGTCTGTGAGGCCAAAAAGTATCTTTAGGCCTCCGTGACTGTCATCCGTCTGTTTGCAAGGGAAAGACCTCTCCCTCCATGCCTTCAGCAGTGAGAGAGGAGGATACAGGAGAATCAGAGGGAAAAAATACCACATCAACCAAATCAGTGCCAAGATCAACTTTCTCTGAAGACGTCAGTGTTTGCATCCATCTAAAACCACCAGAGGTCCCACCAAATGCTTGCGGATTTCAACCATACCGTCTCGTCTCCAGGAACAAAGTCCAATTTACACAGCAACTGCAGTTCCCATCAAGTTTGGCACCCACTCTGAAAGCATCATCCTACCAGAAAACTGAGAAACACCAAGATGGCCTCAGCCTTAAAATGTCCCAAACCAAATGGATGTGGTCCACACTGGAACTATTAAATGCACAAAAAGGCTTCCTTCAATTTCCAAAAAAAAAAAAAGTCCTGTTAAGTGCCCCCTAAATCTAGATTGTCTTATTTGTACACAGAGGCAACACAAGGAAAATGCAAGCGTCATCACACTCGCCCTAGACAGCCAAATTCCCTCCATGAGCGCTCACCGCCACACCGCCGTGCGCGATGGTCTGTGTCCCCGTGTCACACGGGTTAGAGAACTAGAGAGCGGGGCTGGCTGCTGCTGGTTGTACTGGGAGCTAATTAAATACAAAGAAATATATTTACAAAAACCACGGGGGAGCCTCACGGCACAAAGGATATTAAATAGTTACAGGGACATAAATAATTCCAAAGATTCTAACAATACGACACAAACTGACTCCAGGTCCCTCTGTGGCACAAGGTGCCATCACTTTTTATCACCTGTAAGCATTTACAGTTTCGATGGGCTTCAGAACCATTTCTTGCAGCTTTCAACACATCCTCAGGAGACCAATAGGCCCTTTTTCACCAGATGATAAACTGGTTTTATTGCAGTGACTTGGGAAAACTTGGGCAACGATCCTGCCTGAGTGGTATTCTTTTTTTCCGATCTCACTTCAAAGGCGGCTTTTTATTGAGGCCAAGTAACATGATTCCCAGCAGATTTCTGATAAGGTTCAGGGTGGTCCTTCCAAGCGGGCCCCGCTGAATGCAAGGCTGAGTCTCTGTGACCCTGTGTCTAACTGGAACTCTCAGAGGGAGATAAGCCCATTTTTGACGATGCAGACACACTCAACAAATGCAAAATAAATACACAAAATGAAGAGATAAAATCCAGATGTCATAATCTCCTCCCAAGTCACTACATCTACCAAGTTCAAAGTCTGTGACCCATGATTTGTACTGCCTCACAACACACACGGGCAGGGGGCTCGATGGGACCCGCGTGGGAGCAGGGGGTCAGCACGGGTAGACCGCCACCCCAGACTCAGACAAGGAGCTCCCACGTGTGACCCGGGCTGCTGCCCTGGACAGGAACCACAGCAGAATTCGGATCGTACCGATGGTTGGTCCAGGGGGCTAACCCATCGCCCCGACCCTTCAGACATGGAATCGCCGGCCTAGCAGTGGGACCTGCGCTGGGAAATCAGATGCTCTCTTCCACAAAGCAGGCGACACCACACGCACAGGGCTGGAGGCTTTCTCACGCACACGGTGCTCCCCACCGCCCGACACGCTCGCGTTCACACCTCCCATTACACGGCGGCCAGCCACGGCTGCCATCGGTCACTGCTAGCTGAGGTCCCGGGGGCTGTCCCCGGGCTGCACACTTGTCCCCTCAGCAGGACGGGTCTCCTCCCAGGGGGACAGCTGCACGCAGAAGAGTAGAGCGAGAAGGAGGTTTGTAAACATTAACAACAGCTCAGAGGGGGAAAACCCAACAAGGTAAAACAATTTTTCCGTGAAAGATACAATTCGTCTCCAACAGGAAAAATACAAAGAACAAAAAAACACTACAGCATCAGAGGGGCTCACTGAACACGTTCACCACATAACCTTCACTTTCTCAAGAATCCATTCGAAACCCGACAGAACTGGAATTTTCCCCAACAACTTCCCAGATCAGTGTTCATGGTTAGGAGCCTGAGGCACAAAAGCTACACCTGCGCCTCCCGAAACATCAGTGAAAGCACATGTCGTGGTGGAAATTCAAGTATTTTCAAACCCTAGACAAACCTACTCAGAATCACTTTACAGCTGCCCTCAGTCATTCATGAAGTAGCACAGGTCCCTGCAACAGAGGTGTGTCCCCACCTGTGGCCCATGAAGCCAGCAAAGGGGCAAGCATTCTGGCTTATTGGAATGGATTATATTTTGTGTGTGTGACTTTCACCTGAGAAGGTCAAATTGCAGGAAGTCCGCAACTCAGCCTCCAAGGAGTAAGGGTGGGTAGGAAACTGGAAAACAAGCTGGTCCCGTATTCCTGGAGGAGGACGTGGATTTGGGGAGGTGACACACTGCAGGAGCCATCGAGTGATTTCTCAGCAGGGCAGGAAACGAAGGGCGACCTTCCCACACGGCAGCAGGCCTGCCGCGCTGTGCCAAGAGGACAGCAGCTCTTCCCATCCCCACAGAGTCCAGACCCGGTAAACAGCTCCAGCAGCACACCCGTGGCCAACCCCTCAGCATCTCCCGAGGCGCTCCGGGCCTGAGCTGGCTGTCTCGGTGGCCCAGGGATGGAAGACGAGGAGCAGGGGAAGGTCCAGACGGCAGGACTACACGCTGCCCTGGGGCCCGCGAGGGGCCTGCCCAGCGACTGCTGCTAACTCTTGAACCCTGCACCTTCATTCCTTGATTTTTTACCCCTCCTAGCAGCTCCCATTAATCCAAAGTCTTGACTTGTCACAAAAACGTATGACGGGGGGCTCAGAGTCTGATGTGAAGCCTGTGCTTGGGGACAGTGAAGACCTGGAGGAGCCGTGGCAGCCAGTGAAGCCGGCAGCTCCCATGGCCACCAGGTGCTGCAGAAGCTGCGGGCCCCTCCCGCCGGCCTCTGTCTCAACAAGCTGGCTACCAGGCCTCCCTGCCTCACAGACCCGCCAACAGGGCCACTCGGAAAACCCTTTCCCAGAATGAACTTTTACCGAAGAGGACGAAATTCAACTTAATCACAGGAAAATCTGACATGACGAGGGAAAGAAAAGTTGGTGGAAAGGATGGGCATGAGGATGGGAAGGAGGAGGGCTGTGGCAAGTGGGCTCATGTGTCCAGGCGCTGGATCTCGGGGCGACCGTCCACATCTCTGGACTCTGTGCGGGCTCGGATGTAGTCACTGGCACTCTGCTGGCGGACACTGACTCTCCACTTCTGCACTGCCAGGAATGTGTTCACCGCATACACCGCAGTTGCCAAGAAGCCAAATATCTACAAAACACAGGCACTGTTAGTCCTCGGACACATCAGCCGCCGACAGGGTGTCTGGGCAGGACCTGTCCCCAGCAGCTCACGTTGACCCGAGCTTTACCCACCATGCCCAGACCCACTGATCTCTGGCTGTCAGACTAGGGACAAGTGTGCGGTTAAACATGACCAACACAAAGTCCCGCCTACCTGTAGACAGCCTAAGGTTTTTCCTGAAGTATTTTGGATCTATTAAGAAACACACACACACACCCACAGAAGTGCCTCTTTTTCATGGCCACTGGTCTCAGGTAAGAAAGTACAATGTAGCCAAAATACCAAATAGACAGAAAATGAGGGTCTCGCACTGCCTGACATTCCACATCACAGCCCCAAGCCTCCGCCTGCCGCTGGCTGCCTCCCCCTTGGGCGGCTCCAGGCGGGCAGCTCTGGGTAAGCAGCAGCAGCATTTTAATGATTTGCTAATGACTGGTCAATCTACTGAGTGGTACCTGGGAGAACAGCCGGTTTAGTGTTTTTTACAAACCTTTTAAACTGCCCTTCACCACTGCAAAAGGGCTACATAGTCATTATAAATACAGAACAATACAGAAATGCAAAGCACAGAGAACCAAAGTCTTAGATGATCTGGTTCCCACCCTACCCCCAATGGCATTCTACCTTGAGGAGCAAAAAAAGTCATCTGACTGCTAAATGGTGTCGAGACTGCCCTCTCCTTCATTAAGACCCCGACACTGACAGGTAAGGCCCTCAAAAGCAACATCACTAACAGACATCCAGGGCTCTGTTGGGAACAGACTAAAAGGGTGATTCTCAAATTTGAGTGTGCACCTGAATCACCTGGAGGGCTTGTTAAAACATATTTCTGATTCAGGGGCTCCTGGGTAGCACAGTCGGTTGAGCGTCTGACTGTTTTCAGCTCAGGTCATGATCTCAGGGTCGTGGGATCAAGCCCCGCCTCAGTGAAGTTGGCTTGAGACTCTCTCTCCCTCTCCCTCTGACCCTCCCCACTGTGCTCTCTCTCTCTCAACTAGATAAATAAATCTTTAAAAAGCAGGGGGCATTTCTGATTCAGCAGCTCTGGGGGAGCCTGGGAATGGCATTTCTAAAAAGTTCCTTGGTGATGCGGAGGCTGCTATTCCAGGGACCACACTCTGAGAAAGACAGCACTGAAGGAACCAGGACCCCCACTGGCTCAGCAACAACATCATTAGCAAAGAAAAAGCTAAAGAAGAATGAGCAGGACACATGCTAGGGGACAGAGGAGAGCGAGTCACAGGGTTACAGATCAGCCTATGTTTCAACCAACTGAGTTCACTTACCACGGCAGCAATTTCTGCTCCGGTTTTGTGGTTTAAAGCAGCCAGTACAATCGAAGCAATAAAGAAAAAGAAAGTGCTGAGTCCAGTGTTGACCAAATCCTAAAGAAAAAGATAAAGTCACTTGGAAAGAATTATTTCATCCTTTGCCCTAAAAGCAATGGAAGGATTTTGAAATAAGGAGCACAATACCCAGCCTCTCTGATGGTTTTTGTCTTGATGTCCCAGGGGTACTGGACCCACGAAGGAAGGCAGAGGTGGTACTGGCGTACGATGTCTATCACCTGATATATCACCACAGCAAAACTCACATTTTAGCCAACCATGCTGTCATTTCTTAATGAATTACTACAGAAACCCAAACTGGCTGGCTCATCAAGGACATGCACGTTAATTACCACCTAGAATTCTATTGTCATCTTTTAAAAATACGTTCAAATCACCTTGGCATGGACAACACTCCCCAGGACTCCAGAATGTACAGAAACGGGTGAAATCCCCTCCAACATCCCCTCATTCATGTGTGACATTACAAGCGCACTGTTTTCAGACCTGGACAACACACTTAGCCAGACCTCATGCTCTTACGCGTGGTCTTTCAAGGCTCTGTGTGGCTAAAACCTAGAGGATCTTCTCCTAAACTTTCTGAGAAGCAAATGAGGTAATATATCCCCTGCTTCAAAGATTTAACTCCCGTCTTAGTTGTTGAGAGGAACAGAGCACAGTGATTAAATCCCACGGCCTGACTGGGTCCTAACCATGACTTGGGACAAGCCACTTCACTTGTGTCTCACGTGGGAATGGTACCCCGCCTCACGGAGTTCTTCTAGGGGTTGGGGAGCCACGCACGTGAAGAGCCGAGCCCTGCGCCTGGCTCACGGTTAGCATTCCCTGTATATTTACTGATGCTTCTGTTATTTCTAGTGTGACAACGGGCCTCTGACAGCCTGGGTCCTACCAGAATCCCTCTACAATCTCTACAGGGAAACAGAACCCAGAGAACACGCTAGACTGTTTAAGCACAGGCTGACTGTGTATCAACACCCGGTGGGGGTCCTCAAGGGCCATCTCCGCTTTCTAAAGATGCAAAAAAAGCAACGTTCTCATCATTTCATCACAAAGGTACCGAGCCTATGCAGCAGGAACCCCTGGGGCGGGCTTCTGCAGGGGCTCACGGGGGAGCTGCGAGCACCAACTACAAAACTCTGTCCAGAAACGTCTGCCCGCAGGACAGTTTTTAGCTGTGGCCAATGTGCAGCAAGGGCAAATTTTTCACAAATTCAAACCAGGAAGTGTTTAGTTAAAATGCTCAGTTCTGGGTACGGTGCTGTAGGGAGAAAGAAGAATATAAAATGTACTTTCTGAATCAAAGACTATTCAGAAGTGGAGGGAACGTTTTATGATACAATACTGAGGCCAGACATCAAACAAAACTGTATGTACATTAGGGGTGACTATGTAAAAAATATAAATGTGGACAAAGGCCTATATGCATCAAAGGTTTGTTTTTTTTTTTTTTAAGATTTTACTTACTTATTTGTCAAGAGAGAGAAAAGCAGGGAGAGAGAGCATAAGCAGGGGAAGCTGCAGGCAGAGGGAGAAGCAGGCTCCCCACTGAGCAAGGAGCCCGATGCAGGGCTTGATCCCAGCACCCTGGGATCACGACCTGAGATGAAGGCAGATGCCCAACTGACTGGCCACCCAGGTGTCCCTGCATCGAAAGTTTTAAAGAGATTCATGTTGTTTGTCTACGTGATTTCCACATTTGGAAATTCATCTTAAATACCATACTAGCACAGAAAGGTCTAAGTATAAGGATGTTCATGATAGGACTTAAAATAGCAAAACAAACAAACAAACAAAAACCCCAAAACCGGGAAGCAAACAAAATGCTCACGAACAGGGGATTTGTGAAATAAAATGGTATCTCCACAATGGAACACTATGCGGTCATTAAAAATAATTCTGTAGTTGTACATTTAACATGGAATATATTTAGTTTAAGTGAAAAAGCAGGATTCTGATGGTTCCGCTCTTCCCGCCTCACACATCACAATATCCACGCCTATGGGAGAGCTGGTCTACCTGGTCCGGAAGGTGACACCAAGTATTCCAAGGGGTTATCCCAACGGGTTGTATCACGTATGACTTTTTAGCAGCTTTACTAAGATATAACTCATATGCCATATAATAGGCCCAATTAAAATGTACAATTCAATCACCACGATCTAATTTTAGAACATTTTCAGCACTCCAAAAAGAAACTCATTAGCAGGTAATTCTTCATCCCTCCCCGAATCCTACGCAACCACTACTAACCTGCTTTCCGTCTCTGTGGATCTTCCTATTCTAGACACTTCATATAAATAGACTAATACATGTGGTCTTTTGTGACTGGCTTCTCCCACGTGCAAGGATCACTCATGTTGGAGCGCATATCAACGCTTCACTCCTTTCTATTACTATGTCGTGTTCTGCTATATGGATACGCCACATTCTACCTACCTTTCCATCCGTTTTTAGACATCTGAGTTGTTTCTACTTTCCCGTTGTTTTGAATAACCCTCGTATGAACTTACAAGCTTTCGGGTAGACATATGTTTTCATTTGTCTTGGATCATCACATGATTTTATCTTTTTTATTATCTGTATCTTCCAGTTTTTCTGTAATAAACATTGCTCTGCACAGCTTAAAAGGCTTAAAGGTGCAACAGCGCAGGTGTCTGTCAGCATCAACTACTTGAGTTCCGTGTCCATGAAACAAAAATCAAGGCTTATAGGTTCATCCTTCACATCAGGGGGAATACATGGACGTGCCCTCTGACTGGGTTTTGGGGGTTTGCAGTCAACAATGGAGATTAATTTTTTTTTTTAATGATTTTACTGGGACCTGTACCCTATCAGCCACAACCTTTCCAGTTTGCCGCAGCCGTCCCCACGCCCTACCGTCTCACACCCCCCACCACTTTATGCTTCCGGTCTGGCCCCTAGAACACCCAAGGTTGCAGCCCCTCCTCGTGCTAGAAGATAGAAGAAATCCACCCTCACACAAACGCTCCTGGCTGTCTCCTTCAGTGACACACCAGTCCGTACAGGGGTGAGCCCCTGTAACTCCAATAACAGGTCAACAGGATGTGGCCCAGAGGGTGCAAACCCAAGGCCTACTGGCCATATCTGGCCCACAAACAGGTTTGACTTGAACAGCAGTCAAAACACCAGAAGACTGGACATAAAAAACTAACTTCTTAAAAAAAAAAAGAAAAAAAGCAGCAGCAGCTTCTAGCTGCCCTTGAAAAGCTGTTACAGAAGTGCCCTGAAGCAACTACAGTCAGCTGGGGTGAGGAAGAGAACCACCTGCCCCGTCACCCGCCCATTCTCTCAGCTGCCCAGCCCCGGCAGGCCCCGAGTCTACAACCCTACTCCGGTCCCAGCGAATGGGCTGTCCAGCGACATGCCCTACCCACTCTTCCATACTCCGTGTCCACTGGGCACCCACTCATCTTTCAAGGCCCAGCTGGCATCTGGCTTTTTCTCTGAACATCCCCCTGCTGACTCCCGCTCCAGGCTTCTGCCCCGAGGCATCTACTACCCCTCTGCCCGTGTTCCACCAGGCCTCACACAAAACCGATCTTACGGAGCACACTTACCAAAGCACGAGCAGCTTGCCACCGACCTGCCCTGTGCTTTCGGTTCCCAAATCCTAGCACAAAGCAGGTGTTCAATACATGTCTGCGGGACTGACCACAGGTGAGACGGCTGTCAACAAGCTCAGCCCTAGGCTCGTACTGCAATCACTCCCGAACCACTGGGGCCTGCGGCTCACTCTGAGGTCAGTTCTACACGTGGATGAGAGAGGAAGTGCACGGCCGCTAGTCCACACCATGCATGGCCTTGTGCTCAAGTGGCCCCAGTACCAAAGGGACAATCATAATACTGACCATAGTGGCATATACCCTCCGTGGAATCCCCATTGTGCCAACTGTGTGTGTGTGTGTGTGTGTGTGTGTGTAACGTCACTGATCCTAACCTAATTATGATCCAAAATACGAATAAGGCAGATGTGTTACTATGTTCTACATTTACGGGTAAGGAAGCAGAGTCCCAGAAAAGATGAGTGTGGTACAATAAAAAGTATGTATTTGGTCTTTGTACGCGTATTTGGTCTTTGTACCCAGTTCCTTGGCAATTCCTGAGTGACAAGAGTGTCTTTTGTGATTCACAAGGAGCCCCTCTCAACCATTCCTGAGCTTATACTAATGAGGTGACTCTCGGGAGCCCCTGGATGCTTACAGGATGGGAGCTGGCTACCAGAAAAAACCAACCAGGCTGTTAGAGGGTTGGCACTTTCAGCCCCACCCCCGCCAACCTCCAGGGAGGGGAGAGGGGCTAAGGCTTGAGTTCAGCCTCCAAATGGCCAATGATTTCAATTCAGTCGTGCCTACATAATGAGATCTCCAAGGAAACCCCAACATGCCGGTTTCAGGGAGCTTCCAAGCTGCTGACTATGCACCTATGCTGGGAGGGTGCTGCGCCCCGACTCCACGAGGACAGAGGCTCCGGCACGCTGAGACTCTTCTGGATCCTGCCCTCCACGTACGCACCTCTTCCCTCTGCCTGTTCCTGAGTGGTATCCCTTACAACAAACCACTAAGCACAAGGAGAGCACTCTTCCCAAGTTCTGTAGCGGCTCTAGAGGATTATGAGCCTCAGGCAGCAAATCTGCGGTTGGTGCAGGTCACCTGGGAGCCCCATCTGTGGCAGGTGTCTGCAGCAGGGGCAGTCTCGTGGGACTGAGCCCTTCTCCTGGGGGTCTGTGCCAACTATAGGAGTTGGCGTTGGAACGGAGCTGAATCTTTGGCCACCTTGTTAGTGTCAGACAATTAGAGAACTGCTTGGTGTGGAAAAACTACACAGATTCGGTGTCAGAAAAAAAGACTTATTTGGTGTGAAAAGTGGTGTCAGGAAACATTACATCACGAGTCATGGCCAAGGCCTTGAGCAGGTGGCCCATCTGGGTGACTCTGACTGTCCTCACTCAACACCCAACCTGGATTCTTGATCGTGAAGGTCTGCAGGGGTGAGCCAGGGCCACCGAGGCACGGAGGAGGAGGACCAAGGAGGAAGAACAGCCAGTACAGTGTGGTGTCATGGCAGGCAAGGGTGGAGAGTACAACAGGAAGGACAGAACATTCCACGGCAGTTCCGCTCACACCGTTCAGTTGGGGGGCTCCAGGAACATGGAGGCCCCAGTGATCCCCACCAGAGGGCCTTTCAGGGACATCAAGTTTATCTCTTGACCCAGATGGCGGCTCCACAATCTTTATCATTCGTCACACAACTGTACATTTTAATGACTTTTTCTGAGTGAGCTGTACTTGACAGTAAGAGGTGAGAAAAGAGAGATGGGGAGCAGGGAAGTAGAGAACCCAAGCGCAGGCTTCCCTCCTTGTTAGGAAGTTTGGTGAAGCCGTACGTGAGGGGCTCAGAGTGCTGGCTAAGGAGACCGGGAGTCCCCAGCAGGCTTTCAGTGGTGGGCAGGGGAGGGAAGAGAGGGAGGGGTGAGGGAGGAGGCCTGGGCCACTAACTAAGGTAAACACAGGTGGGACACAGAGGTGTCTGAGCCCCTCATACACAGAGAAAAACAAGTACCACGGGGTAAGTCCCACAGGTTCATCAAAAACAAGCAAACGCACAGCTAACAGAATCTCGCTGCTTGCATCAAATAATGCTTGTATAAAACAGATACTTTGCAGCTTCCGCCTTATTTACCATTTTCCATGAATATTTTTGCATCAACAAAGCTCCTGAAATGACCATTTTTCTAACTCTATACCACTCACACCCAATTTCACTCATTAGGTGGCTCTACTGAGGACAAAATATTCCCACCACCTTGTTGGAGAAACAACACGGCCAAGGCCAACCCTCTGTAGCAACTCAATGAGCTGTGTCCAGCCCTGAACTCACCTTCTCTCCCCTCAAGGAGAACAGAGGACCTGAGCTCCCCTCAGTTCAGTACCATTTCCTCAAGTTCATACACTCAGGCACTCTTCTGAAGAAGCATACACCTTCATCTGCTCTAAAAGGGCGGAAATTCTGGAAAGGATCCCAAAGGACTGAAAGTGTTCTCAAGTGACCACATCACCCAGGCGTTTGCCCCACCCAACACTGACCAGAAGTATGTGAACTTTCCAGTGAAAAAGGTGCACTTCAGGGGCTGCCTGGGTGGCTCAGAGGGTTAAGTGTCTGCCTTCGGCTCGGGTCATGATCTCAGGGTCCTGGGATCGAGCCCTGCATCGGGTTCCCTGCTCAGCGGGGCACCTGCTTCTCCCTCTCCCTCTACTGTTCCCCCTGCTTGTGCTCTCTCCCTCTGTCAAATAAATAAATAAAATCTTTAAAAAAAAAAAAAAGAAGAAGAAGAAGATGATGCACTTCAATATGACCAAATCATGTGATAGCCAACAAGTAGAAAGCCCTTCATGTTTAAAATAGAAAAATCAGAATTCCAGAAAGCTCACTAAAGAGGTATTTCTGGGGATAAAGGCCAGTATGAATTAGTTATTAAGCTGTGGTATGAAGTCTTTTAATAGATTTATAGCTGTCAAATCAGTAGATAAGACTGAATTAGGGGCGTGAAGCCAAACCTGGCAGAGTCTGCAGGGGAAACGTGGTTGATAGGAAACAAGGGCCCCTCGCCTGCGATAATATTACTATCTCTCGGAATGGCAGCAGCACACACCGGCTTGAGGTCCCTTATACACACGCTCTCATTTCATTCTTAAAACGAGCCTGCAAAATACTATCGCCTCCACTTTACCCAAGGTAAGGCTGTCAAAGGGGGGGGGGTTAAGAACCCAAACCCTTGAGAGCACAAGCTTCCACTCAAAACTCAGATCAAACCATCGAACCCTCCGCGTCCTCCCAGTTGCTTTGAATTTAATGCTAATCCTAGGCTTTGCAAGTCACTGGCATTTTCATTCATATTTTCAATGCTTCTTGAATCAATACTTTTGTAAATGGCTTTTGGGTCCAGTGTGAAACATACGCAAACATACTAATTCCATTTTTTTCTTTCCAGGTTCTATAAATATCAACATTACCAATCTTCTCAGAGGATCATAAAATTGAAATGACATCTTTAAAGGGGTCAAAATAATTGTTATGTGATGGTTCTACCATTAGTGAAGATTCCATTTACTTTATAGTTCTATTCAACCCAGTAAAGAAAGTTAAAATTTCACAGCTGCATTACAATCAACTAAGTATCAAAATGAACTGGAACCAAACCAGACTGCAGAGAGATTCCAGCTTGCCCTCGGAGCCGAGCTGCACCCCGTCCTTTCGAGGTCAGAGAGCAGTGGTGCCTTGTACTCACTGTCAGGTTCCAGTTGATCTGGGGGATCCTCATGTGAAGGTTCAGACTGAACAAAATCAGCAAGACTCCAGTCACCACAAACGCGCTACAGCTCACAAACTCAAAAAAGTAGAGGCCTTCACACGGGGAGCACTCCATGATGGTCTCTATGCAGATGAACGCAATCAGGGCCAAAATCTAGGAAGAAAATTGGAAACACACACACGTGTGTATATTTAGTACACATCCGTGGACATATGTGCCTGCCGCATTTAAATAAAACTCCACCGCCACCACCATATGAGGCCAGGATTCCTCTGCGGACCGCGGCATCACTGTCAGCAATAGGATCTGATGAAATTCTTATGTAACAACAGGAATGGAGGCCTTACCGAAAGGATGGAATCCCTAACGTGAACACCTACACCCCACCGCAGTGCCCCCCCCACCCCCGACACCGTTCGGGTGTAGCTCGGACCTTGAGAGGAAACAGAGAGGAATGGCTCTGCGATGTTTTCAGTTCTTCCTCTGTCACTAGTAAGTGGACGCTGCCGACACACGCTTCTAATTTCTAGTCCCTACCAGAATGATGCCAAACACCGAGAGGGCAGGGTCCAAATGGTGTCTATTTATGCCATCTGCAGCTACCCTAGGGGTTCAGGCAGAGGTCACGCAGGCTGACTGGGACCCTGGAGGTCTTCAAGACAGGGATGGGTATTATCCCCTCTTCTACCAATTACAAGTGCTTAAAAACAAGGCCCACCTACTTCATTCACGAGCTACACTTTTCAAAAGCAATCACTGGACTTGGCCATTAAAAAGGCAGAACAGTGGTTTATAAAAACATCGAAAAATCTACCAATAAGAGCGCCAATGTCTTTCTGAAGGACCGAAGTAACACTCCAGCAATATGTCCCAAGAGATCAGAGATCATAGTCAAACAGGTATCGATGGAAATTACCAGGTGAGCTTTTAAAGAAGATTCCAGGCGAAGGAGGCAGCCCAAAGGCTAAGCTGATGGCCCAGTGATGGAAGAAAGGTCGAAAGGTCGGGTGGTCTTGCACCTAAAACCGCATCAATCTGGGACTCCCAGCCTCTACTCTAGCACTTCTCTAACCAAGCACCTCGCAGCCTACCACGTGTCCAGCCTGGGCCAGAACCTGAGGCGAGCCCCCACTTCAAAGGTCCAGGAAGTGTAGGCAGGCAGCTCTGTGGTCCCAGATCCGTCCTTAGAGCCAGCAACATCGGCATCACCAGAAAGCCGGCTGGAAGTGCAGAACTTCTGCCTCTCCTCCTTGACCTTCAGAGTCAGAATGGTTGGTTTCTTAGGGTAGGTTGTTCGTTTGTTTTTTACAAAATCCCCAGATGATTAAAGTGTGGGAAACATACAAGGCTATTCTGTGGTCCTTCTCTGGCTCCTGGAGTCCCACACGTGCCTTTCAGTGCACCACTCAATGCCACCTCCTCCCCACGCCTTCCCTGATTGTCTCTCTCCCTGCCAGACATTATTTGATTCCAACCTCTCCCAGAAAAGCTTGTTCATGTGTGATTGCATTCTACCCTTTATTATACTTGCCATGATGCCTCCCTCTGCCTTCTGAGCTTTCTGAGGGCAGGAGCCAGCCCACCTCTCTCCACCTAAGGCCCCAAGCACAGTTACTTGCACACCACCAGCAAATGCAGGGGGGGGGGGGTCAGGGGCAGTGGCTCTAAAAACCCACACCCACAATTGCTGACGTGCTTGGCAGGGTCTCCACGTAACAGGCAGGGCAGGGCAGCTCCGCTCTATTCGTTACCAATCCTTCCGCGCAGCAATCACAGAAGACACTGCTCCTATCAATACATGCTTCGCACTTTTAAGTCAGCGCGTTAGAGACAGGGGTCCTTACGCACACACTTTGTCCTTTTTCCTAACTGCTGTTATAATTTTCTGTAGAACCAGAGACTTGAATTCTCCATCTGAATTACATGCCTGACTTGCAATCAATTCACAAAGAAGTAGCTCATATAAGGAAACTCCTAAACTTTTTCTTCCCCCTGTAATTGGATCTAGTAATCTTGGGCAAGAAATAACACCCTGTACTGATGAGTTACAAATGTTGCTGGTATGCTAACTTCAACCATATTTGTGTGGGAAGGTAACACCTACATTCTTAAATATTAAAATAAAAGCAGTTTCAAGAATATGCAAATCTAGTAGGCCACTCAATGCAGCAGTGAACAAAACAAAAATGTGCTGTCCAGCTCATAGTCTAATGAAGGAGAAGCTCTTAAAAATGAAATTAAAAGTACAGTATGCTAGGCAGTGTGAAGTGCAAAGGGGGGAAAAGCAAAGCAGGGAAGGAGAATGTAATGTTAACTAGGGCAAAGGTGTTTGAAATTTTTGGGAGAGACATGGAAGGCCTTACTGAGAAGGTTATAGATTTATTACAAAGTCCATTACAGTCTATTACAAAGGATATTCAAGTGAAAGAGAACGTCAACTGCCTCCATTCTGACCTCAGTCTGTAATCTAATTCGAGTTCTTTCAAGCTTATCTCTCCACTCAGGAAAAACACCCTGCAGGCAAAGCGGCACTACCCCCTCCAGCAACAGGGACTGCCCTGAGCCAGCAAGACCCCATGGGGCTAACCCCACGACAATCATCGACCTGACAATCATCGACCTTACTTTTACCGCCCAGCTGCCCATACCTACAACCTTTGTCCCACATTTTCCTTACCTAAACCTAGAAGCATTTTCAGCAGTTGAGAGAGAGTGAGCTTTGAGAGGTCTGTTTTCCCAGTGTCCGCCTCACTGGAATAAATTCCTTAGTTTCACCACCACTGTCTCTCTGCCCTTGGATTGTGTCAGTGGCCAGCAGCCAAACCTGGTCTTTGTGCAACCCCTGGGGCCAGGTGCTCTGGCACCCAGGTTACTAAAGGATATAACTGAATGGCAAACGAAGAGAGATACACAGGGCGAGGTCCAAAAGGGTCCTGGCAGAGGTCACCTCTTGCGTTCAAGTTTTTATAGCGCTCAATTTGTAACCCCCTTCCCCTTCCCAGAGATGAGTGTGGGGTTGAAAGCTCCAACTCTCTAATCACACGGTTGGTTCCCTGGCAACCAGCCCCCTCATCCCTAGGTGCTTTGCAAAAGTCCTCTCATTAACACAAACTCAGATGTGGTTGAAAGGGGGTTGCTAAGAATATCAAAAGACACCTCTTAGCCATGTAAGAGATTTCAAGGGTTTTAGGAGCGCGATACCAGAAATGAGATGAAGAACAAACATATATTTATTATAAATCACAATATCACAAGTATTCGTATGTAGACAGAGGTACGGATAGATACGCACATACCCACAACTATACTCATAATAATATAATCGGTCCCCTTTTGATATGTATTTAGGCGGCTTCTAATATTCTGGTTCTAATAAACAGTACCATTTTTTGCCTGCCTTCTGGCACAGTAAATGTCAAATTCTCCTCCAGCACAGGGAAGCCTAACAATCGTTGCTGAAGTAAAAGCTACCTATTGATCCACAAGAAGAAAATAAGGGCTTGAAATTATACTGGAAGCCAACAACTTGAAGGCAACCCAAGAATCCAAAGTAATTCCACTCCTAACAGTTCTGCAGTGGACGTATGTCACATTGTAAAATAGCACAGAGATGCTCAAAGAGATGCAAAAAGTAACAGTTACTGGATTTGCTACTTGGAGGATTGTGCAACCCTTGGACAGAGCCCTTCCCGTGTGGCACCGACCAACGGACCAGGAGTATTTTCACAGTCGGTAAGTAAACTGAGATTTAAAAGGTTGTCAGGTTTCCACCACTGCAGATAACTATGATTTATCAAAAAGCAGGAAGGGAGGGAGAAAAAGAACTGGCTGATTATGTTACTAGTAAAACTTTTTTTTAAATTTCTGGGGTGCTCGAGTGACTGAGTTGGTTAAGCATCTGCCTTTGCCTCGGGTCATGGTCCCGGGACCCTGGAATCCAGCCCCGCACTGGGCTCCCTGCTCAGTGGGGAGCCTGCTTCTCCCTCTCCCTCTGCTGCTCCCCTGCTTGTCCTCTCTTCCATGCTGCCAAATGGATGAATAAAATCTTACAAAGAAAAAACTTTTTAAAATTGCCTAGAACCCCATGTTTCTACTGGTGGGAGTGTCAAGCATCAAGACCTTTCTGGAGGGTGCTGGTTATCAACAGCGTTGTTCCCCAGTACGTCCCGTTCTCCTCCTTCCAGGCACACTGCAGGGCCGGAGGTCTGTGCTGTAAGATGCTCCCCAGGCAGATTTATTCTCAGGATGATGGAGTTTATGCCTCAGAACGCCATGCCTGCTGCTCTGGCTTCCTATCACAACTCCTCTGGGCCAGGTGGTGATGGAGTAACAATGCGTGTTTTGGGGATTCGGCTAATTGGAAGCTGAGTGAGAGATAGGTCTGAGCTGACATCATGCAGAAGAAACAGGCCCTAAAACTCACCAGACAGATCAGGATTATATTCAAGAATGCAGAGCATGGGGGCGCCTGGGTGGCTCAGTCGTTAAGCATCTGCCTTTGGCTCAGGGCGTGATCCCGGCATTCTGGGATCGAGCGCCACATCAGGCTCCGCTGGGAACCTGCTTCTTTCCTTTCCTACTCCCCCTGCTTGTGTTCTCTCTCTCTCGCTGGCTGTCTCTCTCTCTGTCAAATAAATAAAATCTTAAAAAAAAAAAAAAAAGAATGCAGAGTATGCAATTATAAACACACTATACGTTGTCTCCGTTTTGGGCAGAAATCACATGAAACAGAATTGATCAGAATTCCAGGGTCTGTATGGCAGAAGTCTGCGGCGGTACCAGAAAGCACGAGCACGTGTGTGTGGTCTCGAGATGACAACTCCTGCATCCCAGTCAGTCCAAGGGTATCTGATGAACCTTGAACTGACAACGTTGGGAAGCACCCCCACCCCCAAACCAGCACACAAAATGGCCTCCAGCGCATTGCAACAGACTGAACAAACGTGCCGGTGACAACCCGCGACACGCGCATCCATGAGCTGATGCATGTGGCGTAACAGCACACGGACTGTCATGGCGCTGAGCTCAATACAAAACAGTGGCAATCTAAAATCTGAATAGCTCTGGTGTACACCAACCTTTCACGTAGTTTCTGCATACTTTCTCAGTATTAAACTGATCGTACTACGTATTAGCAGAGGCCCAAAACAAAAACAGATAGAAAACATTTTTAAAATTCATAATTTTGTGTTTCTAATTAAAAAATACTCTCATACTTAGTTTTCTATTTTTAATTTTACATATTCTTCCTTAAAGTGGGCCTCCAAAATCACATCAGTCTCAAGCCACTTAAAGCCTGGGTCTACTGGGTTTAGGTAACCAGAGGTTTGAGGGGGTGAGAGATGTGTTATTTTGGCTGTGGCCAGTAGGCACGCTGCCCTCTCCCTGCCACAGCAGCCGGCAAAGTCCCAGGAGCTCGTGGCCTCTGAGTAAGGCTCACAGGAGAGGAGTGCGTAGCGTGCGAGAGAAGGAAACTCCCATGTGTTAAGCCGTGGAGATTCTGGGTTTGTTTGTGGCGGCAGCATAATCCAAGTCATACTGACCAAAGAGGGCACTGCGGCATACTGTTAAATCTCACAACATGTCCTAGGTATCTAGTACACAACGGCAAAGTTTATGGGATGAACACGTCACTCATTCTTAAAGACACCAGATCCAAATGGCTTTACAAACTCTTGCTAAATTGTCAAGGTTAAGATACAGAGATATTGCCCATGTTATTTATACTTTTAAAACAAAAGAATAAAATATTCAGAATTTCATTTCAGGAATCCATCTATGCGGTGGGACTCTGGATAGGCTTTTTTTTTTGTTCGCTTCTTTTATTTTCCAAAATGTCTACAATGAGTATATGTGCTTAAAAAAAAAAACTAACTAAATATTCTCTATATAAACACTTTTTGAAGCATCCAAGTTTATTATGAGTTAAATGTTAGTGACCTCCAAGAATCAATCCTTATTTGTTTTGAAACCACCCATGAATATTTTAAAATGACATTAAAAGCTCTAATGGAAAATAAAAGTCACTCTGCAAGTCCATGTTGGTCCCATTTCTTTATCAGGAGAGTTCATCATTTCCAAAGCCTTCATGAGAGCACAATCCGACTGCCCAGCTGCCACTGCATGGTAAGTGCAGGCCATGGGCACAGACCAGCCTAGAGGCCAGCATGTAACTCTGATTAATGTGATGGCAGGGAAACCCCAGAAGGAACAGTGACCCTAAAATCCGTGAAGACATCTTCAAAGATGAGACAAAACCCTAACCTTCCTTCATCACCAGTTTATCAATGGATCTAATGAAACTCATTTAAAGATATTCACATAAGCAAAAATCACAATATTTAAAAGTAATTTTAAGGAGCCTTAAAACCACCAGATGCAAAAAGGGCTGCCCATACGAAGGCTGTCTCCAACAATGTGGATCCATAGTGGCTTCTATGTGGCCAGTTTCTTTAGTGATGCTGATCGCTCCGTGGCACCTGAAGGCTTGCTGGGCTTGGGGGTCTCAGTACCAACGCAGCCAACACACCCCACTATACACACAGACAGATGATCCGGGTACGAAGCCTCAGTGTCCAGAGAGGTGCTGAGTTTGGAAGACAGAGGGGCACTGAGGGCTGGAGAAGTCTTCCTGGAGGGCACTGGATACGTGGTCTTAGAGAAGAAGCAGGAGACAAACTGAGGTGGTGCCTGACTTCCAAACGGAGATCCTTGGTTGGGGATGATGTGCAGGGTACGGGCAAGACCTTGCCCCTGACCAAAGTACCTCAGTTTTCATGTTTATATTCCCATTAACAGTGGGTCCTAAACTTTGCTGACCAAGGAACTGAACACCTATTTATAGTCTTCCGAACTAACGCTCAAGGAAGCATGCAAATCGTCAGCCTAGTTTATACACTGGGAAAATATTTCTGTCATGCTTTTTAAAAAAATATTTGGGGGGGGCCTCCCTGGGTGGCTCAGTCAGTTAAGCGTCCAACTCTTGATTTCGGCTCAGGGCATGATCTCAGGGTCATGGGATTGAGCCCCGCGTCAGGCTCGGTGCTCAGCATGGAGTCTGCTTGAGATTCTCTCCCTCTAACCCTCTTCCCACTCGCATGCATGTGCTCTCTCTCTCTCGAAAATAAAACAAATAAATAAAATCCTAAAAAAACAAACAAAGTACTGTTAAGATTGAGAACTACTAATGCAGCCTGACCCTTTCAGGGGCAGATGGGGAGCCCTCCTGGCAGCAGCCCCTGAGGCCACACGGCTCTGGGCCTCCTCCCGTTAAGCCCTAGGCCGTTTGATCCTAACTGTATCCCTGGTATTGGGGTACTCGGAGCACATCGACATCAGGACAGTTCTGACAAGCCCCACAGTAAAAAATCTGTTTACCTTCATTTGACACGTGGACTGTGTTACCTGAACACAGATTTTTTTTTCTCCTCAGCACATCTATTAACACTCTATAGTGGTGTTCGGAGGGAAACAAGTTTGGGGAAAACAGAAAGCACGTGCTGGTCGGTACTCCACTTCGTCAGGTGGCGCACAGTGTAAACGCACAAAGTGTGACACAGAAGCTCGTTTCCCCAGAGGGACAGCAAGCCCCGAGGACGCCGTGGACTGAGCAGTGCACGCACGCACGGGCTCCGAAGCACCTTCAGAAGCTCCAAGCTCTCAGCAACTCTAGCTCAAAATTGAGATGTCTCTCTTCCCACCAACACTGAAAACATACTAGAGCGATGAGACATGGCTGGTATCTAGCCTCCAGGACCTGCCGCCGCCTTCATAACGGGCCAACAGTGAGGCCGGGGAGGGCAGCAGCCGCGCCTCAGGAGCCAGGGCGTTCTCCCCACGAGGCCCAGATGGGCGCCGGGGCTGGGGCCACGGAAGGGACACGAGGCCTCTCCCGCCACCTTCCTGCGTCCTGGGGCCCGGGGCTGTACACTGCTCCGTGAAGCACAGGCTGGTTAAACAACAGATCACCTCAAAACAGAAGCCCCAGGCCGGACGCCAGGCCGCAGGGTCTGCGGAGGGGCTCAAACGGCTCCGAGAACAACGGCTGGCGTCCAGGAGCACCCATAATGCAAGCGTGCTCTCAGGCCCTGTGCGGGGCACCGGCCACTCGCGGGGGCTCATGCCCACGCGGGAGGCAGGCAGCATCTCCATCATGCCACCAGAAGATTCGTCCAAGGCCAAAGCTGTTGTTGCACATACCTCGTTCCCTACACCAGACGTCTAACCTCTCACCATCCAGGGTCCAGTCCCTCCGCGCACTCCTGGAGAAGAGCTCCCTGTACGGTTGCTCTTCAAGGAACACAGGACGAGACCCGCGCGGCCAGGCCCACGAGGGCCCCGACAAAGCTCGCAGCTTGGTTACTTGTTCTCAACGGGATCTAACTACAGCCCCAGCCTCATTTTTCTAAGAAAAGTGACCCACGAGTTGCTCCTCTCAAGGGAGGCCATCCCCTGAGGAAACAACGTTTAAAAATTTTCCCTCCTCGGGGCGCCTGGGTGGCACAGCGGTTAAGCATCTGCCTTCGGCTCAGGGCGTGATCCCGGCGTTCTGGGACCGAGCCCCACATCAGGCTCCTCCACTGGGAGCCTGCTTCTTCCTCTCCCACTCCCCCTGCTGTGTTCCCTCTCTCGCTGGCTGTCTCTGTCAAATAAATAAATAAAATAAAAATAAAAATAAAAATTTTCTCTCCTCTCCCCTGAGACAGTGGGCAATGAGCAAATTTTGTTTGTTTGTTTGTTTTTGTTCTCAAACAAGGGAGCTAACTGCGGTGTCAATGGACTGGAGCTCTGGATTGGAGAGAGGCAGAGAATTAAGAGAAGCACCTGCTCTGGAAGGGCCTAGACGCCCTCAGGCGCTAAAGCCACCCAGGCTGGCAGGGAGCACTGTTTAGGCAGAAGAATTCCTTCAGCAAATGAGCGGAGGGGCAGAGGCAGATAAGTGCCTCATTGTTGTGAAGAAAGGGAGAGAGAGAGCAAAAAGGGAAGGCTGCCAAGGACTCAAGGCAGAAAGGAGCAAGAAGAAAACAGAAGACAGGGGAGGTGACCAGCACCTGCTGCTGGGCCAGGTATGCCCCACGGGCACCCACATTCCAAACCGCTTCCAACCCCAAAGGCTTCGTTTTCGTTTCCAATGAAGGACAGAAGGGATCCGGCTGTGGCTGCTCCAAGAAGCTGTCAGCCTGGTCTGGTCGGAGCTTCGCCCACGTTACGAGGCCAACTCGACCAGTGCCCCCGACGTATTTTCCAAGCTGGGTTCTGCTCTGTCAATAATTTTGCCATTTTGAAATCCTAAAGCCAGACATGAGTTAAGAGCTGAACTCAAGGGACTGCATGTCAACCTCTTTGTTGGGCAAAACTCTCACCTTTAACATGAATTACTATGCTTACAGCGGAAGTGAGCTTGATCTCACACACACGTGCACACACGCATTAGGCCCACAGGTCACTTGTACACAATGGCTGGCCACAGCATGCCACAGTCTTATTAGTCAGGTTAAAATAGGCTTATTTTTGGACACCCAATGACGTAGAGCACACAAACTGTTCGAATGAAGTGCAAAACATTTTCTTTAAAAAAAAAAAGTTTCGAAAACCTTATTATGTGGTTTGATGATAGAATTGCACATGACTTCAGAAAACCACAGGACGGTCAGCATCTTTCTTACCAAAAAAAAATGCCCACAACATTTTCCTGCAAATGCCACCCTGCCCCAAAAGCTACATTTTCAGGCCGTTTAAATTAGTGATGGAGCAAAAACAACATACATGCAGAGGACATAGGAAACAAGCTGCCTTCAAACCGTCCACATGTGAAGACAGCTAACTGCTGCTGGCATTCCTCTCCCCCTGCCTTTCTCACATCCTGGCTTCATGGATAAAGCTGAAATCCCAGGAAGTAGGGTCACATCCCTACAGGATTCAAAAGCAAAACCTGCCCCCCTTCCTTCCTCCCCCTGCTTTAACTCTCGGGCACCTCCCCACCCTAGCATCCCCCACAAACCACCTTAAACAAATGACAAGGGCACTGTTTTTCTCATTGAACGACAAACCAGCCGTCCAAGAGGAGCTTTTTGCTAAAGATTAATTTAGGCCGCAATAGTGAGCTGCATATCCTTGGAGGCCAGGAGGCAGCCCAGCCGGAAAACCCAGCACCTGAGACCCAGAGCTCTAAGAGCCCCAAACCTATGCATCATCCAACTGAGGGAGTGTCCAAGAGGAGAGGAACCTACCTCAACGGCCAAGCCCATGACCCTCAGGGCCTTGCACACAAATCCGGGACTACCATCCAGCAGGCTTTGTAAATAGTGTCCCCAGCTCCAGAGACAATAAGGCCAGTGGCCCTCCTAAGAAATTCAGCATTTGCTGAGCACTTCTACTGTGGGTCAAATGATGCGGTGGGCACTGCCACAAGCACTCTCACTTTATTTAATCTTCATCCCACCCTGTGAAGAACACACGGTTGGTCTGCTTGTTTTTAATGGAGATATAATACATATACCACAAAATCCACCCGTTTAAAGTATACAATTCACTGGGTTTTAGTACATTCAAAGTTATGCAACCACCCCCATTATGTAATTCCAGGACATTTTCATTGTCCTAAGAGGAACATGTTTGTTTGTGTGTTTGCTTGGGGGGGGGGGCAGGGCGGAGATGGAATCTTAGCTGCATGTGCAGCAGAGCCCGACCCAGAGCTCCATCTCACAACCCTGAGATCATGACCTGAGCCAAAATCAAGAGTCAGACGCTTAACCGACTAAGCCACCCAGGTGCCCCAAGGAATATGGATGGGTTTTTAATCCCCATCCTGTTGATGACCAAAAAAAAAAAAAAAAAAGAGGGCAAGATGTTAAGCAAGCCATCCAAGATCACCAAGTCTCCAGCAGAGCTGAGCTGAAACTCATCCCTGAACCCTTTACAGCTCTGATCCCTGCGGATCACCCCTCCAGCCACCCTTGGCTTCTGCTGCTCTGTTCCCACCCTGCCTCCCCGCAAACGGTGGGCGCTCCCCAGGGCTGTGCCTCTGCAGCTTTCTCACCAAACACGTGTACCCAGCAGATTTCCCTGACCCATCTCTGACTCCCACATGTACTTCTCTTGTGTGAACTCTATGTAAGCTCCAAATCCAGGCTGCAACACCATGCAGGGCGTCTCCACCTGAACGTCCCCTGGCACCCACAAATGGGGCACCAAAACCCCCTTCCCTGACTCAGGTAATGGCATCACTGGCCATCAGCACAGCCACTGGGCACAGTAGTTCAAGAGCTGGGACTCTTGAGTCTCATGCCCTGTCTTCTCGTTTCAGCTCTGCGAAAGTCCTGCGGCTCCAGGCGTGCTATGTCTCTGTCTGGGCCTCTATCCACCCATCCGTAAAACGGGTGGGGACAATGCTTATCTTGCAGGGTTGCTGCGAGATTAGATATAAAATCCTTAGCGCGGTGCCGGCACAGAGCAAGTGCTGAGTGACCAGCAGCTGTTGGCATTACAGTGTGAAAGGTCCAAGAGAATCCGGACTGTCTTCACTGGCTGAGTCTGGCCAGGAAGGAGCAGACGCTCTAAGTATGTATCAGAATCTTCTTCCTTCTGAAGGCTGAATAATATTCCATCATACGTACACACCACATTTTGTTTCTCCATTCATCTGTCCATGGACAGTGGGGCTGCTCCCACCTTTTGGCTATTGTGAATAATGCTGCTGTGAACATGGGTGTGCAAATCTACATTTGAGTCCCTGCTTTCAACTCCTTTCAGGGTACACCCAGAAGTGGAACTGCTGGACCAGGTGATAATTCTACTTTTAGTTCTTAGTAATCAAAAAATTGAAGCATAAAAGAGATGAAAGTACAAAAATCAAAGTAATAAGTAAGCCCTTATAACATAAATTTGAATAGAAGATACTAATATGAGCTTTTTTCTTAAGAAAAAAAAAATAGCTGTGGGCACCTGGCTGGCTCAGTCAGTTAAGCGTCTGCCTTCAGCTCAGGTCATGATCCCAGGGTCCTGGGATTGAGTCCTGCATCGGGCTCCCTACTCAGTGGGGAGTCTGCTCTCTCAACTCCTCCCTCTCACTTGTGTGCTCGCACTCTCTCTCACACACTTGCTCTTGCACTTTCTCTCAAATAAATAAATAAAATCTTTCTAAAAAAGGAAAAAAGCTGTATCCACTGAAAAGGCCTAGAAATACAAAGTCAATAATACGAAGCATCCCTAGTGCCCAGACTGAGGTCTCTAAGTATTATTTTACACTAACAGGAGTAAGAACTTCTAGGGGCACCTGGGTGGCACAGCGGTTAAGCGTCTGCCTTCGGCTCAGGGCGTGATCCCGGCTTTCTGGGATCGAGCCCCACATCAGGCTCCTCCGCTATGAGCCTGCTTGTTCCTCTCCCACTCCCCCTGCTTGTGTTCCCTCTCTCGCTGGCTGTCTCTATCTCTGTCAAATAAATAAATAAAATCTTAAAAAAAGAAAAAAAAAAAGGAGTAAGAACTTCTAGGAGAAATGACTGATTTCAGGTCTGGGGCAGGACATACACAAGACAAGCGTATGGGAAAGCAAGTACACTGTCAACGACTACTGAGGTTTCGTCAGGTCTCAGGAGTCAACTTGAAGGGGCTCCCAAAGACCAACCAGACAATACAAACAGATACATTTATATATATGTTTATATACATATTTATATATAGTATATATTATAATATATTGCATGTATTATATATAAATGTATACATTTGAGTAACATTCAAATCTTGGTTTCTAAATACTATCATTTTCCAGTGAAAGGAACCAGAGCTCCTTGGAGAATTCCAGGGCTGAGGTAGAAGATGAGCCTGGACTCTTGTGTCTAAGAATGAAGGGAACATGTCTAAAGGACATTGGAGATGGTTCAAAGGGGTTCCCACTGGCCAAGTCTGGGACAATCTGAGCATCAAAATAGAGAATAATCATTAAATATTAAAGTCCATGAATAAGACGTGAACCCGCGAACCCATACTGACATAAATAAATGGGGAAGAAGAGAAAACTCTTCCTTTCAGTTGAAAATCCAGCTAATAAATACAGAAGGAATGAGAATGATGGAGCCATACAATCGCCATTCGGCCACCATCCTAACACCTGATTCAAGCAAGAATCAATGGATATTAAAACTAATGAGTGAAAGTTTGAGGAGTCACAGGATATTTACATACTCTAAAAGTATCTCCCCACAAAAATACTTACGAATTATACAGAGGAAAAAAACCAAAACAGTAACTTGAGAGTGGAGAAGCCTGGCAGATATCACTTTAAGCAAGTTCAGATCACCAGTTCCCTATCTACGTCATCGGCCTCTGATAGGAGGCACTGAAAAGAATGCATCATTATTTCTGCGGTATTCCCAACAATACCACAAAATAACCAGAATCTAAACACGAGAAAACGTCAGACAAACCCAAATTGAGGGACGTGCTACAAAATAACTGGCCTGTATTCCTCCCAAATGTCAATGTCACAAAACAAAGGCTGAGGTACTATTCCAGACTGAAGGAGATGAAAGAGAAATGACAACTGAATGCAACGTATGATCCAGGATGTTCTTGTACTATGTGTAACAGTTTGGAGACAACCAGAGACACATGAATAAGGCCTGCAGTTTAGCTTTCGTATATTGTATCAGTGCTAATTTCCTGACTTTGATCATAGTACTGTGGTTTGGTAACAACATGGTCGTGTCTTTAAGGACAGTGAAATATTTAAGGACAAAGAGGCATCAAGTCTGCACTACAAAAGACTTAAAAGACTCAAAAGACTTAAAATGCTATATAAATACACACATACACATGTGTCTATACACACAAAGAGAAAGGATAAAGAAAACGTGGTAAAAAGCTAAGATTTGGAGAATCTAGGAGAGAGTAGGGATTACTCTGTACTACTCTTGCAACTTTTGTGTAAGTCTGCGATTATTTCAAATTCAAAAGTCTTTTTAAATGACTACAAAAATATTGAAATATATTAAATACATAAAAGCCATGAGTTTTTAATGGGCATTTCAAGGGGAAAACCACACGGTTCACCTTTGGGGGTTGGTAAAACATCAGCTTGTTATGAGGAAAACAGATAAAGGACAAGAACCAAGCAGGCACCTTGTTTGCCTTTCCCGTACAAACTGTATTTCAGGACAATCAAATGGATGATAAGGAAAAATTCCTTACAGAATTCTGGCTAGTAAATGCAGAAGGAATGACAGAATACGAAAATCACCAGTTGGTAATGGACCTGGGCCAGAGTTTCTCAACCTACCTGAAAGCTAGATGTTAACTTGGTAGGAGTTAATTAAAAAAATAATATATATATATATATATTTTTTTGCCTGCCAACTTATCAAAATCATCCTCCTAACTCCCATTTGTGTCACCCTCCACTAAAGCTTTCTCTGGCTCTTGGGGCGCCTGGCTGGCTCAGTCAGCAGAGCGTGAGACTGTTCATCTTGAGGTTGTGGGTTCGAGTCCCATATTGGGTGTAGAGATTACTTAAAAATTAAAAAAAAAAAAAAACAAGTAATAAAAAAAAAGCTTTCCTTGGCTCTTCAGCCCAATTACTCTTACCTCACTTGGATGCCCTGTAGCTCTTGTTCTAACCACTGGTTCACATACTTGGCTCACATGGGGATTTTTTCAAAATTCTGATACCAACACTGTACTCCAGAACAATGTTTCCCGAACTTGGCGCTACTGACACTTTGGACTGGCTGATTCTTCGTTCTGGGGGGTGTCCTGCGCATCGTGTGATCCTTAGCAGAACCCCTGGCCTCAGCGCCAGTACTCAACCCGGCCCCCGCAGTGGCAACAAAAATGTCTCCAGTGTCAGCTGTTCCCTGAGGGGCAGAATCTCCGGCCTCCAGTCAGAACCATGGATCCAGGCTATGTTCATCATGGGCTGTTAAGCTATTAAGTGGAATCTTTAATAGACGAGGAATCTTTAATAGATGGATCAGACTCAAAACACTCATACTCACCAATCAATCCTGGTGTCACTAAAAGTGAGACAATCAGACACTTTGCCTTCTGATGTCGATGCAACAGGAGGGACGGAGCAGCACCCATAAAGCTTCCTTACCATCCCCCCAAATCAAGCCGCCAGAGTCAACTAGTTTACGGGAACTGGAAGAGTTAGAGAAGCGTGTTAAATTGACGCTGAAGAGGGCACCAGCCAAATTCCAAATGTGGGCAATGCTACACAACAAGTTACCTCTTCTCAGCCACAAACAAACAGCAAAAAAGGAGAGGGGGGCTGAAGCAGATCCACAGAGACCACGAAACATACGGAGCACAGGCAACGTGCAATCCTAATTGCTTAGATCCTAATTCAAACAAACCAAAAAGGCACTTTTGAGATCCCTGGAGAAAAAGAAATCCATACTGGATATGAGAGGATATGAAGGAACCATTAATTATTTAGACATGATACTATCATGGACGCGTCATTTAGGGGAAAAGGTCCTTAGCTGTTAGAGATGCTTTACAGTATTTAGAGTTGAAATGCTACGGTATCTGAGACAAGTTTTAGAGGAGGACAGCCAGAGAAAGGGAGGGGGGAGTTGGTAAAAGAAGAACACAGAATGCTGTTAAGGGCTGAAGACGGAGAAGGGGATGTGGGGACACATTAATACTATTCTCTGTACTGGGATGAAGGGTAATTTTATGTGTCAACTTGAGCGGGCCAGGGGGTGCCCAGATTAAACACTGTTCCTGGGTGTGTCTGCGAGGGTGTTTCCAGGTGAGATTCACATTTGAATCTTAAGTAAACTCAGTAGATTGCCCTCCCCAACGCAGCTGAACACCATCCAGTCCACTGAGGGCCTGAATAGAACAGGGCGAGAAAAAAAGAATTCGCCCCTTTCTTCCTGCCTCACTGCTCGCGTCCCACCTTCTCCTGCCCTTGAGTTGGAGTTTACATCATCAGCTCTTGGGCTGACAGGACTCTCAATTACACCACTGGCCATCCTGATCTCTAGCTTGCAGACAGGAGATCACGGGACTTCTCAGCCTCCACGACCACGTGAGCCTATTTCTCACAATAAATCTCCTTTTATATCCTACTAGTTCTGTTTCTCTAGAGAACCCTGATTAATACAACTAGTAAATGTTTGTAAGTTTCCATAACAAAAATCTTAATTTAAAAAGAATGTCAGGGACGTCTGGGTGACTCAGTTGGTTAAGTGTCTGCCTTTGGCTCGGGTCATGATCTCGGGGTCCTGGGATGGAGTCCCATTTCAGGCTCCCTGCTCAGTGGGGAGTCTGCGTCTCTCTCTACCCCACCCCTGCTTGTGATTTCTCTCCCTCTCTCTCACGCTTTCTCTCAAATAAAATCTTTAAAAAAAAAAAAAAAGGACTTATATCCAGAATATACAAAGAACTCTCCAATCTTTACAGTAAGAAAACAATTAAAAAGTGGGTAGAAGAGGGTGGCTCAGTTGGCTGGGAGTCTGCCTTCAGCTCAGGTCATGATCCCGGTGTCCTGGGATCAAGTACCCCATCGGGCTCCCTGTTCAGCAGGGAGTCTGCTTCTCCCTCTCCCTCTGCCTCTTCCCCCAGCTCGTGCTCTCTCTCTCTCACTGACTCTCTCGCTTGCATTCAAATAAATAAATAAAATCTTAAAAAAAAAAAAAAAGTGGGCAGAAGACACCTCATGAAAGAAGATACATACACAGATGGCAAAGAGACACATGAAAAGACCCTTAACATCATTAGTCACTAGGGAAATGCAAATTAAGATCACAATGACACACCACTTCACACTCACCAAAATGGCTACAATTTAGAAAATAACAGACAATTCCCAGAGATGGAAAAAATGCAAAGCCACTGGAACTCACATACACTACTGGTGAGAATACACAATGGCATAAAGCCACTCTGCAAATGGTTTGGCAGTTTCTTATAAAGCCAAACATACGCTTAATGCCATATGGCCCAATAACCCCACTCCTAGGTGTTTGCCCTAGAGAAATGAAAATTATGATCACACAAATACCTATACATAGTGTTTACTACAGCTGTATTTATAATCAACAAAAACTGGAAACAATCTAAGTGGCTTCAATGAATGGATAAGCAAATAGTGGTATGCCCATAAAATGGAATACTACTTAGCAAAAAAAAAAAAAAAAAAAAAGGATTAAACTATTGATACACTCACCAACATGTAAGAATATTTCAAATGCATCATGCTAGGCAAAAAAAGCTGGACTCAAATGCTACAACATTGTATGATTCCACTTATATGACATCCCGGAAAAGGCTAAACTACAGGGATAGAAACTAGATATACTGGTTGCCAATTGTTGGATGGAAGGAGAGGGAATGATTAATAAGAACATGGCAGCACGGGACAGTTCTGGGCTGATGAAACTATTCTGAACTCTGATTGTAGGGGTGGACAATGACTACATATTTGTCAAAACTCACAGATCAGTACATTTTAAAAAGTGAAATTTATTGTATTCAAATTAAAGAGAATGAAAAACACTATTATGTATCAACTTAAAAAAATGTAAACCAAAAATGAAAAACAGAAAAAAGAAAATGCTGTGAAGTCTACTGATAATGAAAAGCATGCTATCATCCTGTTATAAAGCACTCTGCATGTAGTGTGTGCATGTTTGTGTGTGTGCACACCCATCCATACACACACAGGCACAAGTGTTATGCATAATGTGAATAACGCTCCTCTCTGATTAGTAAGATTCTAGGAAATTTTCTTTTTTTCTTTTAAGGTACTGGTATTTCCTGATTTTTTTTCCTAAAATAAATTAGTAGTATTTTTATGATTTCTTTAAAAAATAATCTTGAAACAAGCAGATAAAAAGATAAACACAAGCTCCTCTGGGAAGCTTTTCCTGGTCTCTCCACAATTAGCCTTTCTCCCTCCAGGCTTCCCTTCGATGTCCACCAAGCAGGCTGCCCTCAGTCTCATTTTCTCCGTAGCCCTTAGCCTCTCCTGCTGACTGAGCTGAAGGAGGAAATGCCTCCAACATACTTTGCTCCCGTGTTCACTCATTTACTGCATGGTGGTACCTTGTCTCAGGAATCACGTCTCTCTGGTTCCCTGCTCTATCCCCCTGTAAGGGCATTCAGTAAACAGCGGGTTAATGACTGACCGGTCAACAAGAAATGAACAGGCACCTAATAAATGACCATTAAACCATACCCACAGGTAACTGGACACTATCCAAAGGGTGATAGTTAATGTTTTGTGTCAATCTAGAACACAGGTTCAGGTGAAAAGCTTTTGGGATGGCCCTTGCCCATGTAAGTTTCTAGAAATTATTTGGAAGAAAACACGCATGGCTGCCTTATCACTTGCCATATTTGTGGATAAGAGACTTGGGATTGTTGGGGCACCTGGGTGGCTCAGTCGTTAAGTGTCTGCCTTCGGCTCAGGGCATGATCCCGGCATTCTGGGATCGAGCCCCACATCGGGCTTCTCCGCTAGGAGCCTGCTTCTTCCTGTCCCACTCCCCCTGCCTGTGTTCCCTCTCTCACTGTCTCTATCAAATAAATAAATAAAATCTTAAAAAAAAAAAAAGAGAGAGAGAGAGAGACTTGGGATTGTTAATTCGTAAGATAATAAGCTTCAAAATTGCCCCAACAGGATAGAGGGCCAGACTAATGCCGTAAGGTGGACTCTGGCGTACACTTAAGGGTTAAAGATTCAGTTACAGGAATAAGGAAGAGTGCAGTCATGTTAACCAGAGTCAAGTGAAAACAGAATTTAGGTCATTTTAGGTGACATCAGTCACACTGAAGCTGAATGTCAGTAAAGGATGAAGTAAAAGACTTAAATTTTGATGGCAGGGTTGAACTGAGTGGTCACAAATCTTTTCTCATCTTGGACGTTTCATTCTCACATCTACAGGATGAAGTCTGTTAGTTTGAAAAGATATTAAGACCAAACTCATTTAAATGTCTATTTTTGGGGGGTGCCTGGGTGGCTCAGTCAGTTAAGCGCCTAACTCTTGATCTCAGCTCAGGTCTTGATCACATGGTCATGAATTCAAGTCCCACACTGGGCTCCAAGCTGGGTGTGGAGCGTACTTTATTTTTTTAAAGATTTTATTTATTTATTTATTTATTTGAGAGAGAGAAAGAGAGCATGAGTGGGGGGACAGGCAGAAGGAGAGGGAGAAGCAGACTCCCTGCCGAGCAGGGAGCCCAATGTGGGACTTGATGCCAGGACCCTGAGATCATGACCTGAGCCGAAGACAGATGCTTAACTGAGTCACTAAGTGCCCCTAGAGCTTACTTTAAAAAAAAAAAAAGTATATTTTTGTGATTCCCTGCACATGCCAGGAAGATCCAGAGCATTATTTTAAACATTTCCTGACTTCTAAAACAAAAATAAATAAAAGAACAAAAACACCACAGCACTAAGATTTCTCTCTAGGCTCAGCAGGCCAAAGTCCCTGGAGGCCAATAGCCTATTTACTATAGAAAATAAAAACAGGGCACCTGGGTAGCTCAGTCGATTAAGTGTCTGACTTTTGGTGGCTCAGGTCACAATCTCAAGGTCATGAGACTGAGTCATGGGGAGTCTGCCTGACATACTCTCTCCCTCTGCTCCTCACCCCCACTCACATGCTCTCTCCCTCTCTAAAATAAATAAATAAATCCTAAAAAAAAAGAAAAGAAAAGAAAAAAAGGAAAAGAAAGGGGAAAAAAGACAAAACAAATTAAAGAGCTTCCAAATATCACAATTTGGGAATTCCAGTTCCAGTTAATGGATTAAGTGCAGTGCACCTATCTCTCTCCCTGAATGTGGCTACGAAATCTGGAAACAATGCATGGAACAGCCCCTTCAGGACACTGAAAACCGAACAGTAGTAGGCAGATGAGGGAAGAAGACCAGAATTCAGAGTTCACTGAACCAGCAGCCAGTTTCCTATTTTTCCTCTCAGTATTGACCAACTTGGACTCAAGGCAACCTCAAACTCAGAAAAGGGAACCAGGTACAGACAAAGAGTGCTCCCGGCCAATCCCTCCAGTGCTGGCTGGAGAGGTGGTCAAGGAGATTCTTTATACTATGAATATGAGGCGGAAATCCTTTTTAATTTTTCTTAAAAAATCTTTTTCCTTCATTCTCCTGTTCCAGACCCCAGGCAATCGTGAAGTGGCAGAAGCAGCTACAGGAGCAGGAGCCTGCAGATGCCTTCAGCTCTGAGGAAAGGGACTCTTCCCGTATGATCAGAGGAAGTGGAGTCTCCAGAGGAGTGAGTCCCACTTCTTCTTCCTTTCCCAGTCCTCCTACTGCTTGCCATTGGGCATTAGCACAGCTATGAGAAGAGGACAAGAGCAACTAACATGCCATCTTTCTAGACACAGCCCTGAAAATGTGGGGGGGGGGTGCTCCAGGGAACTGGAACATACAGAGCAGGTAGCAGAAAGGGAAAGTGATCCATCAGTCGCTCGTAAACTTAAGGGCTCACCCCGAACTAGACACGTGTAGACCTGACCTTAAACAGCACAGTGAAGACTTTGAGAACTGAGCTATGGGACAGGTCATCACACAGGTCTCAGACTGACCCCTGGGTAGCACACACAAGGGGATGATCTAAACAGCACCACAAAGGCTCTGCAACAGAATTGACATCAAATCCTCAACCCCACAGAAGGCTGGCTTGCCACCTGAATCCAAGCAGGCTGACTGCCTTCTAAACAAACAAAACAAAGATCAACATTCTTCACAGTATTTAAACAAGACCAGAGTCTCAAAACATAATAATCAAATGTCCATGATATAATCCAAAATTACTTAGCATACAAAGAACCAGGAAAATCTCAAATCACATGGAAAAAGAAAATCAACAGATGCCAGTGCTGAAATGACACAGTGCTGGAATTATCAGGTTACAAAGCAGCCGTAGTAAAAATAATCCAAGGAAAAAGGACGGATGAGTACTCTTGAAACAAACAAAGTCTCAGCAAAGAAACTGAGATATAAAGAACCAAGGGGTGCCTGGGTAGCTCAATAGGTTAATCATCCAACTTTTGGCTTCAGCTCAGGTCATGATCTATCTCATGGGTCATGAGATCCAGGCTGGTGTCAGGCTCCATGCTCAGTGGGGATTCTGCTTATCTCTCCGTCTGCCCCTCTCCCCACTCCTGCTTGCAGGCACATGCAGTTTAATAAGTAAATAAATCTTTAAAAAAAAAAAAAAAAAGAAGCAAGTTCAAATTTTAAAACTATAAAACACAATATCCAAAATAAAAAAACTCAATGGATGGGCTAAAAAGCAGAATGGAGTTGATCAAGTAAAGAACCTCAAGATAAGTCAAGAGAAATTACCAAATCTTAACAATGAAGAGAAAAAAAATGCAGAGAACCTCAGGGACCTATGGGATAATACCAAAAGGTCTACTTATTTCTGTCACTGAAGTCCCAAAAGTAGAGGAGAAAAAAACGTGAAACGGAAACAAGCATTTGAAGAAATAATGGCAGACAACTTCCCATATTTGACAAAAGACATAAATTTAAAGACTCAAGAAGCTCGGCAAATCCTAAACAAAAAATTAAAGAAGTCTGTGCCTGGGTGCATCATAATCGAACTGCTGAAAAATAAGGGGGAAAAGTCCTAAAAGCAGCCAGAGAAAAAAGATGCATTGTACATAGTGAAACGATGATTTGAATGATGCAGATTTATCGTCAAACACCATGAAGGCCAGAAAGAAAAGCACTGTCAAAGTACTGAGAAACAAACTGACAACCCAGAATTCTATATCCAGCAAAACTATCCTTCAGGTTTTAAGGTGAAATAAAGACATTCTTAGAAAAAGGAATTAAGAGAATTCATAACCAGCAGACCTGCTCTAAATGAAATGCTAAAATTTCAAATCTTGAGATAGAATGGATCCCAGAGGAAAACCCAGAATGTCAGGAATGAAAGCAGAACAACAGAAATGGTAAAAATCTGGGAAAAAACAATGGACATTTCTCCTCTCAAGTTCTTTAAAATACGTATGATGGTTGAGAACAAAATTTTAACATTGTTTGATGGGGTTTCAGTGCATATGACAACTAAAATGAGGGAAAAGGGTAAAGAGGTAAATGAACCGGGGCGACTGGGTGGCTCAGTCAGTTAAGCGTCTGCCTTTGGCTCAGGTCATAATCTCATGGTCCTGGGATTGAGCCCCACATCAGGCTCCCTGCTAAGTGGGGAGCCTGCTTCTCCCCCACCCTCTGCCTGCTGCTCCCCCTGCTTGTGCTCTCTCTGTCAAACAAATAAATAAAATAAAATAAAACAAAAAAAATGAAATAAAATAAAATAGGTAAATGAACCTATGTGGTGGTAAGGTTTCCGTGCTTTACCTGAAGTAGTAAAAGAGCAATCATAATTAGATTGTAAAATGCTATAAAGTAGTTCTTAGAAGCAAATACTTTACAAAACTACTAAAAGACGTATACGGTCAAAACTCAGCAGGTCAATTACAATGGAATCCTAGCAAATATCCAAATAATCCGAAGGAAGAGAGGAAAGGGAAAACCAAGGAACAAAGCACAAAGGGAAAAAACAGAAACTGAATCATAAAATGGTAGGCCTAAATCAAAACATATTAATAATAACATCTAATTTATGAGGTGTAAATAGTCTAGACACACACCAATTAAAGATGGGCACTGTCAAAATGGATTAAAAAGAAGGATCCAGGGGCGCCTGAGTGGCTCAGTCGTTGAGCGTCTGCCTTCGGCTCAGGGCGTGATTCCGGAGTTCTGGGATCGAGACCCACGTCAGGCTCTTCCGCTGGGAGCCTGCTTCTTTCTCTCCCACTCCCCCTGCTGTGTTCCCTCTCTCGCTGGCTGTCTCTCTCTTAAAATAAATAAATAAAAAATCTTTAAAAAGAAAAAGAAAAGGATCCGACTATATGCCGTCTTTAAGAAACTCACTTCAAATATAATGATTTAAGTTAAGGTTAGAAGGAAAATGATAGGAAAATATACACCATACAAACACCAATAAGAGAAAGCTAGAATGGCAATATTAATATCAGACAAAGGACACTCAGGGCATAGAAAATTACCAGGGATAAAAAGGGAGATTATATAAAAAATAAAAGCTTCAATTCAATAAAGAGGTGTAATAATCCTAAATATGTATACAATACAGAGTATCAAAATACATGAAGCAAACACTGATCCAAATGACAGAAGAAATGAACAAATACAGTTGAAGACTTCAACATTCCTCTCTCCATAACTGATAGAACTAGCAGACAAAAAAAATCAGTAAGAGTATAGATGAAATTATGGATCAAAGACTGAAACATAAGACCTAAAACAATAAAACTCTTAGAAGAAAGCATAGGGGAAAAGCTTCATGACATTGGATTTAGCAGTGATTTCTGGGATATTTAACAAAAGCACAGGAAACAAAAGTAAAAACAGATAAATTGAACTACATCAAAAGTTAAAACTTCTGCACATCAGAGGACACAAATTGTAGAGTAAAAAGACAACCTAGAGAAAATATTTGCAAATTATGTCTCTGATAAGGGGTTAATATCCAGAATATATAAAGAAGCCCCACAACTCAACAACAGTATCAAACAACCAGATTAAAAAATGGGCAAAGAACTTAAATAGACATATTTCTCCAAAGATACAAATGGCCACCACGCACATGAAAAGGTCCTCAACATCACTAATCATTAAGCAAATTCAAATCAAAACCACAATGATGCATCTCCTCCTACCCATCAGGATGGCTACTATCAAACAAAACAAAATACAGAAAACAGCAAGTGTTGGGACGCCTGGATGGCTCAATCCGTTAAGCAGCTGTCTCTTGATTACAGCTCAGTTCATGATCTCAGGGTCCTAGAATTGAGCCCCGCTTTAGGCTCCGCACTCAGCAGGGAGTCTGCTTGAGGACTTTCTCTCTCCCTCTCCCTTTACCTCCCCCCCCCCACCTTTCTCTCTCTCTAATAAATCAATCAGTCTTAAAAAAAAAAAAAAGTAAGTAATGAGTGTTGGTGAGGATACGGAGAAATGAACTCTTGTGCACTGCTGATGAGAACACAAAACAGTGTAGTAGCCACTGTGGAAAAAAGTACGGCGGTTCCTCAGAAATTTTTAAATAGAATTACCACATGATCCAGCAATTCCAATGTTGTGTATATATCCAAAAGAATTAAAAGCAAGGTCTGAAAAAAAATCTGTGCATCCATGTTCATAGCAGCATTATTCACAATAGCCAAAAGGTAGAAACAACCCAAGCATCCACTGACAGATGAATAGGTAACTAAAATGTGGTGTACACATACAATGGAGTATTACTCAGCCATAAAAAAGAAGGAAACTCTGAGATATGCTACAATATGGATGAACACTAAGGGCACTGTATCAAATGAAATAAGCCAGTCACAAAAATATAAATATTATATGATTCCAACAGAAAGTAGAATGGTGGTTGCCAGAAACTAGGGAAGAGGGGGAAGAGGGAAACGGGTAGATGTTTAATGGGTGTAGAATTTCAGTTTTGCAAGAGGAAAAAGTTTTGGCGATCGCTTATACAATAATGTGAATATACTTAACACTACTGAACTGTACTTTTAAAAATAGTTTTAACAGTAACTTGTTTTTTAAAGATTTTATTTATTTATTTGACAGAGAGAGAGGCAGCGACAGAGGGAACACAAGCAGGGGGAGTGGGAGAGGGAGAAGCAGGCTTCCAGCTGAGCAGGGAGCCCAATGCGGGGCTTGATCCCAGGACCCTGGGAAAATGACCTGAGCTGAAGGCAGACACTTAACAACTGAGCCAACCAGGCGCCCCTTAACAGTAACTTTTACGGTATGTATATTCTATCACAATTTTTAAAAATATAGAGAGAAGTACTGAAAAATACCACCAACCACCTGACTCTAACTAACATTTACAGAATACCTCACCTGTCAAGAGGATAGTACACATTCTTCACAGGTACACTTAGAACATCACCAATTATATCTTGGGCCAGAAAACATACCTTAATACATTTAAAAGAATCAGAATTGCATAAAATATGTCAACTATAACTCAACTTAAAAAAACAAAATCACATAAAGTATGTTCTCTGACCATAACAGAACTAGAAATTAATAATGCAACAAAAATTGGAAAATCTCCCAACACTTGGTAATTAAACAGCATATTCTTGAAAGAGGAAGTCTCAGGAGAAATTAGAAAATATTTTGAACTGAATGAAAATGAAAGTACAACTTAATCAAAAACTTGGGAGATGTAGCTAAACCAGTGCTCAGAGGGACATGTGCACCAGCGGATGCTTATCTTAGACAACAACAGAGATCTCAAATCAACAATCTAAATTTCCACCTGAGATTCTTTTTTTTTTTAAGTAGGCTCCATGCCCAGAGTGGAGCCCAATGTGGGGCTTGAACTCACGACTGTGGATTAAGACCTGAGCCAAGATCGACAGCCAGATGGCTCAGCCGACTGAGCCTCCCAGGCGCCCCTTAAGAAACGTTTCTTAGAGCAAAGTGATCCAAAAGTGAGGAGGAGAAAGGAAATAATAAAGAGCTAAAAATCAATAAAATGGAAAAATAGAAAAATATCACTGAAACAAAAAAACTGGTTTAGTTCATTAGCCAGATGGATACAAGGGAGAAAAAAGGGAAAAAATTTACCAATTACCATGAATAAAACATAAGATATACCTACGGACCCCCACAAACATTAAATGAATAATATAGAAATACTACAAACAAATCAACACACATAAATTCGACAGTGATAGGGACCAATTTCAGGAAAGCCACAAACTATCAAAACGCACCCAGGAAGTAAAAGATAACTTAAATAGTCTAATAACTATCAAATAAATTGGATTTGATAAAAATAAAACTCCAGGGGCACCTGGGTGGCACAGCGGTTAAGCATCTGCCTTCGGCTCAGGGCATGATCCTGATGTTATGGGATCGAGCCCCACATCAGGCTCCTCCGCTATGAGCCTGCTTCTTCCTCTCCCACTCCCCCTGCTTGTGTTCCCTCTCTCGCTGGCTGTCTCTATCTCTGTTGAATAAATAAATAAAATCTTTTTTAAAAAATATTTTTTAAATTAAATAAATAAAACTCCAGGCTCAGATGGTTTCACTGACAAATTCTATCAAATGTTAAAAACAGAATATGAACTCTATAAAAATCTCCCCCAGAACACAGAAGAGGAAGGAATACTTCCCAACTCATTTTGTAAGGCCAGCATTACCTTGATAACAACCAAAGACAGTTAAGCAAAGACAACTACACCTATATTCCTCATGAACATAGACACAAAAATCCTTAGCAAAATACCAGGAAATCAAATCCAGCAATTTGTAAAAAGAATAGTACATCACAACCAATTGTGATTTAATCCAAGAATAAAAGACTGGTTCAATTTTCAAAAATCAACAGATGTAATCCATCATATTAACAGCTTAAATAACAAAAAAACACATGATTATGTCAACGGCTGCAGAAAAAAAACATTTCACAGAATTTAACATTCATTCATGATAAATGCTGCCAACAAACCAGGAAGAGAAGGGAACTTCCTCAACCCAAAAAAAAAAAGCATCTACCCAAAATCTACAGTTAACATGCTTAGTGGTGAAAATGAATGCTTTCTCCCTAAGGGGACCGAAGCAACAATCTCTACTCTCACCACTGATACTCAACATTGTACTGGAAGCGCTAGCCAGTGCAAGAAAAATAAATAGAAGGCATACAGACTGGAAAGAAAGAACAACTGTCCCTATTTGCAGATGGCATGACTATCTATGCAGACAATCCCATGGGAATTTCTAAGGACGCTCCTACAACTCAGTGAGCTAACACAGTTGCAAGACACGAGGTCAACACACAAAAATCAATCATATTTCTATACCCTAGCAATAGATCACCGGAAACCAAAATTAAAACAACAACAAAAAAATCTTAATCAGTTACAAGAGCTGAAAAGATTGAAGCACTTACATATAAATCTACCAAAATATGTACAGGATCCACATACTGAAAACTACAAAACACCAAAGAAAGAAGTCAAAGATGACCTAAGTACGTGGACAGATGGCATTCATGGACCGGAAGATTCAAAACAGCTACAATGTCAATTCTCCACAAATTCATCTGCAGGTTTAACACAATCCCAAAATCCCAGCAAGATTTTTTTAACAGCTAGAAACAAGTTGATTAGAAAATTATACGGAACTGAAATTTTCAAAACGATTTTAAAAAAGAACTAAGGTAGAGGATCCACACTACCTGATTTAAGAATTACTATAGGGGCACCTGGGTGGCTCAGTCAGATAAGTGTCTCCCTTTGGCTCAGGTCATGACCCTGGGGTCCTGGGATCGAACCCCAGCATGGCTCCCTGCTCAGGCCGCTCCCCCGGCCCCTCCCCACATACTGTGCTCACTCTCTCTAGTGCTCTTGCTGTCTATCTCTCTCAAATAAATAAAATCTTTAAAATAAAATTACTATAAAGCTACAGTAATCAAGACCGCGTAATACTGATGAAAGAATGCACACACAGATCAGTGGAACTGAATCAAGAGCCCAGAAACAGACACATACCAATACAGCCAATTGATCTGTGACAAAGGTGGAAAGGCAATTAAAGGAGAAAGAACAGCCCTTTCAACGAATAGTATTGGAACAGCTTTATATCAATAGGCATATATATGAACGTCAACCTACATTTTTCACCTTGCATAAAAACTAACTCAAAAGGGATTTTTAGATCTAAATGTAAAATACAAAACTATAATTCTTAGAAGAAAACACGGGGAAAAAATCTTCATGACCTGAGATTAATTCTAAGATATGACACCTGAAGCACGATCCATGAGAAAAAAACTGACAAACCAAATCTCATCAAAACGAAAAACTTGTTCTGCAAAAGGCACTGTGAAAGAGAATGCAAACAGAATGAGTTAAAATATTTACAAGTCATGTATCTGACAAAGGTCTTCTATCCAAAGTATCTGAAGAATTCTCAAAATTCAACATAAAATAAATTGTCGGGGCACCTGGGTGGCTCAGTCGTCGGTTAAGCGTCTGCCTTCAGCTCAGGTCAGGATCCCAGGGTCCTGGGATTGAGGCCCACATCAGGCTCCCTGCTCCAAGTGGAGCCTGCTTTTCTCTCTGCCTGCTGCTCCCCCTGCTTACGCGTGCGCTCTCTCCCGCGCGCTCTCTCTCATAAATAAATAAAATATGTAAATACATTCAAATACATAGGGGCGGGGCGCCTGGGTGGCACAGCGGTTGGGCATCTGCCTTCGGCTCAGGGCGTGATCCCGGCGTTATTGGATCGAGCCCCACATCAGGCTCCTCCGCTATGAGCCTGCTTCTTCCTCTCCCACTCCCCCTGCTTGTGTTCCCTCCTCTCGCTGGCTGTCTCTATCTCTGTCTAATAAATAAATAAAATCTTTAAAAAATATATATATCCTTAAAAAGAAAGAAATAAAAATAAATTAAAATAAAGTCTAAAATTTATCCAGAGGAGAAAATTTGTAAGGAAATAGGTCAAAATGATAACAGTGTCTTTTGTATGTGAAGCCTAAGCATGATTTTTTTTCTTTGAACTTATTTACCAAATTTCCTAAAATGAACATGTATTGTTTTTCCACAATAAGAGAAAATAAACTTAGGAGGAGATAATGCTAAGTGAAATAAGTCAAGCNCGTAAATACATAAATAAATAAAATCTTAAAAAAAAATCCCACATGAATGAATCTGGAGTGCATTACACTGAGTGACAATCTCAAAAGGTTGCATACTCTGTGATTCCATTTATACGGCATTCTGGAATCAACGAAACTACAGTGATGGGGAACAGATGAATGGCTGTCAAGGGTTGGGTGTGACTACAAGGAGAATGAAACTTTTGTGGGTTGGTGAAACTGTTGTGTCCTAACTGCAGTAGTGGTTACGTGACTGTATATATGTGTTAAACAGTCACAGAACTGTACACCAAAAAAAGTCCATTTTACTGTATTTTAATTGAAAAAACAGAACACATGGAGACCACCAAAATCCTTGGCATGTGCACAAACCTCCAGAGCTCAAACTTCTGTCAGCTTCCTTATGCTCTAAGAAAATGGTGTGTGCTCCCTAATTAAATATTTTCTTGCTGATTTAATTCAAAACCATAATATGACAAATTCCAAATTAGCCTTTAAATGTTGTTTTTCCAGATTCAAATATAAAGTAAAACCCTTCAATTTTGCCATTCAGTCATTAAATAAAACAAATGTAATCTAAAGAAAGAAACAGATGAGGACGCCTGGATGGCTCAGTCAGTTAAGCATCTGCCTTCGGCTGGTATCATGGTCCCAGGGTCCTGGGATCGAGTCTCGTATTGGGCTCCCTGCTCAGCGGGGAGCCTGCTTCTCCTTCTCCCTCCACACCCCCCCCCACCTGCAATCTCTCTCAAATAAATAAAATCTTTTTTAAAAAAATTAAGGGGTTCCTGGGTGGGCTCAGTCAGTTATGTGTCTACCTTCAGCTCAGGTCATGATCTCAGGGTCCTGGGATCAAGTTCCGCATCAGGATCCCCGCTCAGGAGTCTGCTTCTCCCTCTCTCTCTGCAGCCCCATTCAAATAAATAAACAAAAAATCTTTTTAAAAAATCCATTAAAAAAAGGAATGACATGGGGCGCCTGGGTGGCACAGCGGTTAGGCGTCTGCCTTCGGCTCAGGGCGTGATCCCGGCGTTGTGGGATCGAGCCCCACGTCAGGCTCTTCCGCCATAAGCCTGCTTCTTCCTCTCCCACTCCCCCTGCTTGTGTTCCCTCTCTCGCTGGCTGTCTCTATCTCTGTCAAATAAATAAATAAAATCTTAAAAAAAAAATCTATAAAAAAAAAGGAATGACACAGATCAATTTCCAAAATGGCAACCAAAAAGCAAGCCAGAGTCTACTGGACAGGGCGAACCAGAGACAGTCTGAAGCATAATGAAACATAAGCTCAGATTCTCGCTGTTTTTCTGGACACAGTGTTCCATGTTCACGTGTTCAATGTTCAGAGTGTTAATATTCAGATGGAGTATTTTTTGGAGTTATAAATATATCCAAAAGCGAGTTATAGAACTGCATGTCTAATACCCCATTTCTACAATATGTACCTGCTAAAGGAAATTCTCTGTAGCTGACTGAGAACAGTGTACTCGTGATTTTTACTTTTTTTTCATTTTTCTGTATTTGTCTGATCTTTTAAATTCTTATTTATTTATTTGAGAGAGAGCACGCGCAAGCAGGGGAGAGGGGCAGAGGGAAAAGGAGATGCCAACTCCCCACTAAGCAGGGAGCTGACACCAAGCTCGAACCCAGGACCCCCCAGATCATGACCTGAGCCGAAGGCAGAAACTTAACTGACTGCACCACCCAGGCGTCCCTGATCTTTTTTTTTTTCAACAACACACATAAAAGACCTTTAAAATCAGAAAATAAGTTTTTCCCACTTTGGAAAACAGCATTCAAGTTAAAAATGTGGTATTTATATTACAGATCAATTTATGTATGACTTAGGACTGTGTGCTTCTTGACATAAAGGAGCTTTGTAAGCCTCATGTAGTACCAGATCCCAAAAGACATGTTACCAGATGGGTGGCTAGAGAATAAAGAACAGAAATATAGAGGGCTTCTCAAGAGAAGTGGTACCTTCTCTGTGTCTCTAAATAAAGAAGGGGGAAGAAATGCTAAAGGTTCAGATGGAAGGAGGCCCGTGAGTGATGGTGAGCAGGCAGAATGGATCCTGACATGGGACAAAGGCAGGGGAGCAGACCCAGGGGGGGACCAAGAAATTTGGAAGAGGTATGAAGGAAGGTAGAGTTGAAGGAAGGCATGTGAGGGACAATAACAGTAGTTTCACAGGAAAAGATCTGTCTGCTGACTGATCACTCAGAGGGCTAACTATTCCGTCCCTCTCCCCTCTCCTAGGAGAAGTGACCCCAGGCTGCTCCTCGCACAGGGCAGTCATGCCAGGACCCTGAGTGCGCAAGAGGGGTGGACACCTAACCCCAGGGCAGCCAGTCCACAGGCCCGCCAGGCACCTCTAATTTGGCCCGGCTGGGAAAGCACCACCCAAATAAAGTCAGTGGGAATCAGGCCAATCAGACGCTCTCTGTAATTCAACTGCGGTCAGCAAGCTAGTGGCGGAGAGAGCACACAGACGTGCGACGAACATTTTCAACAGCCTATCAGAACTGTGGCTCCTGGCTGGCTCAGTTGCTAGAACATGTGACTCTTGATCTCAGGGTCATGAGTTCAAGTCCCATGGTGGGTGTGGAGTTTACTTAAAAATAAATAAATATAATAAAATAAATAACCTATCAGAATATATTTATAATATGTATAGACGTATCTCTAACAGAAAACAACACGACTGCAACTTTCCTAAACATTCTTTCACGAATCTTCTGACCTGTAAGAGCTGCTTTCTGGGTAATGCTGTCATACAGAAAATACCTACACGTACACCCTGCAGAGTCGGAATGTCGTCCTGCACTTATGTGCAGCCATTTAACAGTGAAACGTGGTTTGTTCCACAGGGCCTCTTACCACGGCGTTCCTTACAGCCCGAGATGGTGTTCCCACTGCAAACAAGTGAGGCGGCAAGGTTTTTAACACACGCTTCCTTGCAATCTACTCACTTGAAAACAGTATTTGCTTCAGCCAGTTTTCTCTTCTTGGAAGCAACCAAGCAGAGCGTTCATTTTTATTAGGAAAACTATCTTCCTTTTCCACGGTATTCAACTTCCTCTAGGGTCCTTGACCAGACTTGCTCCTGGAATTCTTTCAGGTCCCTGGCTATGTGGACACAGTGCCAGATGTTGCCCTCCACGGTGGGGTCGTGGCCCCTGGGACCCACCAAGTTTTTGCCCCAAGTTCTCAGGCCAAGTCAGTCCTCGGCCATAAGCCCCTTTGAGATAAAAGCCCCAGGGACAGACACATGTCCGCAAGCACCCCAGGCGGCAGAGGATGAAGCACCTGGCAGCCTCAGGTTAGAATGGGGCCAATGTGAATCTAGGCAGAACCCAGTCCTCTTTCAGATGTATTAGTCCACAGTCCAGTCTATGAAGGGAGGACATGGGCCTTTTGTGACCCAGGAGCCATGGGATTGCCCTTGACCAGGCAGCTAGAAAGAAACACTGAGTCCCATATACTCAGCTCAAGTAAAACCCCCAAGATTCATGAGGCCCTGCTGCTTGGTCCTCCCAGGGTTCCCTCCAAGGCCTGGCTCACCTGTCCTGCAGCAAACCCAGAAGAACCCATGTGTCTGTTCCTGGCAACTAAAAGCTGACCAACACTGCAGGGACGGGCTCAGCCTCGGGAGCAGCCAGCCCGGCCGGTCCCACAGGCAGCTCGGTGCACACACTGGAACAGAACTCCTAGAGGGGAAGTTGTATCCGGTTATCTGCACCAACCCCTACTACCCCATCACACGTCATCAACTGTTTGACAGATGCTCTGGGCGGGACTGAAAGCTTTTAATTTCAGCAACATGGGAGCTCTTGTCAAAATGAGTCAGCAAATTACTTTTCTATCTGTCTTCATTCAGTCGTGTGATATTAAACACATCATCATCCGCATACCTCAGAGAGGACCACCCAAGATGGTGGGAGGCCCGGTACATGCGCGTGCTTATTAATTCAAAATAAATCTGTGTAAAATACTCTATCTGGAAAATTAAATTTCAAGTTTACATTTTTTGCTTTATTTGGTCTTATTTAAAAATACACTTTCCTATCTAGCTTAATATCACAGCTAAGCCACGTCTCAAGTATGTTTCCCAATTAAATAACGAAGACATAAGCTTCAGCATGCAGTATCTTTGTGCCAATCAGAAACAGATCCCAGGCTGGGTGGGGGCCTGGCTTGGTAAGAGGACAGCAAATTAAAAACGGTGCATACGTACACACACGGGGGCTGATGAACTAGAAGAGGCAACCCTTCCTCCCAGTGGACACTGCCCAGGGCCGGGACATGCGCCGTGGCAAGCACAGGGTGCGGGCTGGATCTCAGCCCCCCTCACCCTTTCAGTTAGACCTATTGTGCAGCACACAACCTGCCCAACTGTACAAAGTAGCTCTGGATGATGGAGATTTACAGCAGGATGATGAAGACTTTCTTTGTTCCTCTAGGACAATAACATTGCTGAACCAATCTGGCTAAATCCTGTATCTGGAAGGTCTTAATGATCTGTGTGTTAAGTATTAAGAAGTTTACTGTTGCAGTTGGTTAAGTGACCAACTCTTGGTTTCAGCTCAGGTCGTGATCTCAGGGTGATGAGATTAAGCCCCACACTGGCCTCGTGTTCAGCTCATGGAGTCTGCTTGAGATTCTCTCTCCCTCTGCCCCTCCCACTCGTTCACTCTCTCTCTCTCTCAAATAAATAAATCTTTAAAAAGAAAGAAGAAAGAGAGAGAGAGAGAGGAAGGAAGGGAGGGAGGGAGGGAGTCCAGAAAGTAAGGGACACACGTAGTGTAAGCTGGTGTCCCATCACAGGACATCACAGGACACCAACCAGGACAAGGAAAACCCATGATGGGCATGGCAGGGCCAGTAGGAAGAGGGGTAGGGGAAAGGAGACAGGGAAAAGGATACGTCAGCCAGCCTGACGCCAGCCCACTCCCTGCTGGGGTACCTTCCGGCTGGGCAGGGGGCCGGAGTGCCCTTGCAGGATCAGTGTGTTACTGTGGGAGAACAAGGACCTTCCAGCCAGGGTGAGGCGGCCGATCTAGGTCCAGAGAACCTGAAATGGGAGAGTGACTCAACTAGCACCTGGCTGGATGAGCCAGGGCCCATTGGCACGAAGGGTAACAGCCAGCACTCGCCAGGTGCTTCTCTCAGCCCCTTTCCACTCAACCTCACGCCAACCCTGTGGCGGCAGGTGACCCTCCTACCCGTATTCCTTGTCCTTCCGGCCTGACTCAGGCCCCTGAAGACCAGGCTGAGGACGGAAGGGCATGGCCCTGAGTGTAGGTGATCAAGATCTATTTCTGTGAAGGAAAGCGACCAGGGAAAAACGAGAGAACGACGGAGAAATCCAGAGTGGGGTCCAGAAAGCCATGACCGCTGCTCTTCGGCGACCAACAACGCAGCTGGAGGAGCAGAGGACAAACGAAAGGGACAAACGAAACTGGGGGACCTAACATGCATATGGTGGATAAAAATCCAGCTCCCACAGGCCTCTCTCCAGCTATCCCAATGTCAGAATACATTGTGAAAGATTCTGAAATGGACCCAATGGGTTATCGAGTATCTTCAATGCAAGAACGGGCCTTGTTAGAACGTAACTTTCCAAGTTATCTGATCCTATGGGATTTGTGCCTTCTGTCACCTTTAAGATATTTTGCAACTCCATTAAGCTGTACAAAACTGATACGCAGTGCAAACAGACAAGCAAATTAATGGTCTGGTGGAGAGACAGGTGATCCCCCTTAAAGCCAAAGTCACATCTATTTGAAATTCATTTCATGGTATCTGTGTGTGTGCACGTGTATGTGTGTGCAAACTCGAATCTTCCTTTGAATGGGTTGCGATCTTATAGGTTGAATCTTACTGGTTCCCTCGTTTATTAATAAAATTTTTTATATTTGTACAAGACTTGTGATTTTATCCTTTAAAAATTATCTTTTAAGACCCATAAACAAGCTAAGGTCCAAACGGATGCCAATATTGTGTGGTAGGTGTTCTACGAAGGGAAAAACAGGTTCCAGAGGTCAACAATTCTTGGAACCCCAAAACTCTCAAGGGCTGGCTCCGGCGAACAGGAGGACAACCTAGCCTCAATTTTGACCTCTCTACCCCTCTTCCACCAGCAAGCAGTCTCCAGCTTCCTCATGCCTTTCTCTGGCTCTGATCTTAGGAATTCTTAAATTTCAGTGGCCATCCAAGGAGCTAAAAGAGAAGAACTGAGAGGCTCCCCTTTATAACGAAACTAGCACCTCTCCAGCCTCTCACAGATGTGACCCCTTCGCTGTGGAAGAAATGGGAGCCAGAAGGGCTCTTAAGGATGGCAGACCTACCAGGCGCAGCACTGGCCGAAGAGGGGAAACAGAAATGGACTAAGTCCCTGTAGGATGGGAAGGACGAATGATGTTGGAACAAAGCTCAAAACCTGCCTAGTGGTTGTAGAAACACGCACGAGGGGGGTTTGGGGTGTGGTCTCTGAAGGTTGGCTGCTTAACTCCCCACCTCGTAACCGTGGGGACCGCGGGCCAGTTAGTGGTATCAGAAAGCCTGTTTTCTCATCTGTAAGGCACCTGCCTCGTAAGGCTGCTGTGGGCATTAAATGAGAGAACATCACACGTGTAACACTCAGCCATCGGGCACATAGTAAATGCGCAATAAATGTTAGCTTCAGTAGTATTCTCACTGAAAATGAAGTGAATATAAAATAAAATCAAAACAAGGACTATAATAAAACATAACTGGCACCTACCTATAAATCCCACTTGTCACATCCTTTCCGCTCCCACTGCCGAAAGATCAACTGGGCCTTCATTTCTCACCTGAATTACTCATCGTCTCCTATCACCAGGGCTGTTTTCATCTCATCCACCTAAAAACCACCCCTCACCCCCTCTAACCCGGCGACAGCCAAGAGAAATATGAGAACCACGTAGGTAATTTTACATTTTTTAAGAGCCAGATTTTTAAAAAGTAAAAAGAAACAGGTAGAATTTTCCTAGTATATTTACCCAGTTATATCCAAAGTATTATTTCAACATGTGATTACTATAAAAAATTGAGATATTTCACATTTTCTTTTCCTCAGCTTCAAAATCTAGCATGTATGTGATACTTACACACATCTCAATTCGTACTATCCACATTGCAAGCAGCCTCAGCTCCAAATGCTCCCCATCTCTTTCAGAAAATCCAAATTCACTGGCCTAACCAATCAGGCCCTTTCCAACCTGGCTCCTCCTCCCCTTCCATACCTTTGCCTGGGCTCACCCTTCCTGCTTACCTGCCCCCCTTTGCTGGTATGGCCCCCAGCTCCCAGCACCTGTTATACTTCTCCTCCACAGGACACACCACACCTTATGCCAGCCCCTGGCCATTCAACACTCAACTGACGAGGCGCCCCTTTCCCACAAGGGCTTCCTTGCCGAGCTGTCCCCGGCTTCCAGGAGAGTGCCCTTGGCTCTGGTGATAAGAACAGTTTGTGTGCTTTTCCACTCCATACCAAACCCTCACTCCAAAGCCGACTGTGAGCCCATCAGAGGCAAGGACTTTTGTCCTGTTTATGTATAACAGCTGACCCAGACGAGGGTTTCAAACACATACGGGGTACATATTTTTTTTCTTTAAAGGGGAGACTACGTTAGAACTTTTACCATTTAGCTACCGATCTTATCTAACTCTAAAGTCATTCAGCCAACTCTTACAGTATACACATGTACAGGGTTTGGACCAAACATGGTTGAGACAAAGCAGGCAAGCTAAAGAGGCAACTACCGCTGGGACAGCCATTGTTCCTGGGGCTTGGGTTGTTGTGTGAGTGTGTGTGAGTGTGTGTGAGTGTGTGTGAGTGTGTGTGTGTGTGTGTGAGGGTTTTTGTGTTGGTTTTTTTTGGCACAAAAATCTTTTAGCCTTAAACTGTTTTTCATAGCTGTGCTGGAATAAATGGGAAACCACAAAAATGAAGGCTTCCACTGTGCCAGTCATCAAATTGTAGTGGTAAGAAAGAAGCCATCCAAAGCCATCCACATCTGATTGAACGCTAAACATTTTAAGTGTTTATTAACCCATATAATTCCCAAATTTAACCAATCATTTGAAATGCTCGGAGACAACATTCTGGGTTTCAGTATTTCCTACAGCCCCCTCCAGCCTCCAGACGATCGAGGCCTCCCTTTCCAGGGCCCCCTGGAACTGCTATTCTTTTATTTTCATCAGAGCTTTATAACGACAACCATGAGGACCCTCAGTCTCAATCCTAGTTGAGACTTTTTCTTTACACACATGAAGTGTCTGCTCTGAGGGCTCTGAAGAGATGCTGGTTTGGCAGATCCTGAGCGACCCTCTCTCTCAGAAAGCAGACAACTTCGATAATAATCAGAGAATCCCTGGTTTTCGTCTTACACTTCCCTAAGCAAGAGGCTTGGCGAGGTCTCTTATGGTTTCCCCTCCTTGTACAAAAATCTGCCTTCTAAGCAAAAGCTTCTGTCTCCTAGTAGCAGTAGATACCCTTTTAAAACTCACAGTTTAAAAAAAGAAAAAAGAATTACAGTGGCATTTTGTTTCCATACTTTTCTCCCCAGTATTTTCCATTCAGAACCGAGTCCAGAAGCTTATTTATAAGGACACAAATATAGGTTATTTTTCCCTTACAGATCCTATGTTTTCAAATAGTTTGACTTTACAAACTACCTTAAGCAATACTCGTTTTTCTCTCTTTTATTAAACAGATATGCGTGTTCAACTGGCTGACCAGTGTCTCACTATGTGCCAGGCACTGTTTTAGACCCTGGGAACAGAGCGGGAAACTTAACACACGACACCTCTGCTCTCACAGAGTTGAGTTCTGGTCGGGTGGTAAAAGCTATGAAGAAAAATTACGCGGGGAGAGGGGATCAAGAGTGGGGATGGGGGGTGTCCTACTTTACACAGGGTGGTCAGGGAAGGTCTCTGTTGAGCCAAAGAGAAGAACAACAGTGCTGAAGAACAGAGCCAAATGACATTTTTTGGGAAGGGGGCAGGAAGCGGAGGATGCAAGAATAAATCTCTAATGCAAAGACTCTGAGGCAGGAGTATGTTACTCTAAATGTCAATCAAAGCTTCCGATCAACATAAAATCATCAGTACCGTAAAATTCCAGCCAAAAAAGAAACTGGCCTGGGTACTATTTAATGCAGTTATATTAGTCTCTTTGAAATATAATTAGTCCCTAGCCCCACAGTCTCTCAATCTCCCATTTCTACATTAATAAACTCTAAGGCTCCCGGGGGACCCCCCCCTCTGAAAACCAGTGACAGACCCCACCATCTAATGTCTGGAGACAAGACCACACACGAGAGGCGCTGAGATGAACACTGGACTCCACTTTGAGTGAGAACTTTTCACACAAAAATCTTCCCCATCAAGAAGTTAAACTGCTTAAAAACAAAGCAAGATTTCCCAAAGGAGGTGTTGCTTTCTAAATTCTATACCCTTCCACTCATCTGTCCCTTCTTCGGCCAGCTGCAGGCCTGCTCCCAGCCCTGGACCACTTTGAACGGAGCCTTTGAAAGTTTAAATTGGCTTTCCGCCACCACGCAAGATGCCGAGGCCATCCCTTTGTCTGGGGGTACCTTGTTCTCTCATTCTCTACCTCTCCTGGTCTATCCTTCTTCCTCCTGGGCTCTCTGAAGTCCCACCTCGCTAACAAATCCAAACCCCGGCTCATCTCGCCCTGCTTTTCACTTCTTGCGCGCACACACACAGCCTGTCCCCCCTGGGATAATCTTATTTTCCAAACAACAGTATCAGGACACATTGTCAGTACATGGGTACTTGTTACATGAATCACTATCATTTCAACGCTTGGAATATTTCATAATTTAAAGTAGTATCATTTTTTTTTTAAACTTCAGAGGCACTTGTATATCATCTGATGAGACAGCACAGCACATTGGGACCATCTGGGAAATTCAGAATCTGTGATCACAGTCACGGGCCTTTGACTACAACTCTATTCTCTAACAAACAACTCGGTTTTCCATAGAAACCGGACATTATCCTACAAAAGGATCTGAAGCTACCTCCAGGAACGAGGAGACAGAGGCAGTGACAGCAGCTGCGGGTGGAGGCCAGAATGCTGGCTTTCCCAGGTCACTGCAGGAGCTCACGGAGCCAGCAGGACCACCGTACAAAACCACCAGCCTCAGCTGTCACCCAGAGCTCAGCCCTTTGCGGGCGGGACCCCAAATGTGCCGCAGCTCAGGTATCGCCAGAACTCCCTCTGGGCTGGAAGGATCCCTCTCTCGAGCACCCAAGTAGGCATCCATTTTACCCGGAGGGAGAAGCATCGTGGCTTGGGAGCGCACATACACTCCCCATCTGACCCCTCTAAGCACCCTCTGAAGTGCCCTGACCTGGGAAAGGCTCTTACCGCTTTCCAGTGATGAAAAACGGCCCTCCTCCTGGGCTGTCAAGGAAGAACTGGTTCTGCCCTGTGACTGTGGAGAAGCCGGAAGGCCTTACTGAGATCACCGCTCCCCACTGGTAGGGACTGGACGGTAAGCACACTGGAGAACTGGAAAAAGCTGAGACTTTCAGGCATATGGTAGAGAAATGCTGACCAAGTCCATAATTTTTTTAATGCTCAAAAATTTAACGATACTGCCCTTTGATCTAGTAAAAAGCATTCCTTAAAATGTAACAAAAAATAGTAACAAATCAAAAGAAGAGTGCGGGACATTTACCGAGCATTCTTGATCGCAAAAAACTGGAAACCATGGTCCTGCTGAGCCTCTGAGGGAGCTAAACTCCAACACCGTCATTCGCTCTGTCATACTGAACTTTGTTTCCTCATTTCCTATACGTCACAATTTTTTTAAACGGAGATATAATTGACATTTAACAATTTATTAGTTTCAGGTGTACAACATGATTCCTTATTTGCTTATATTGGGAAATGATTACCACAAGAACTAGTTAATATGTGTTATCATCCACAGCTATACATTTTCTTTTCTTGTGATGAAAACGCTTAAGATCTACACCCTTACAACTTTCAAATATGCAATACGGGATTATCAACGGTAGCCACCACGCTACAGCACATTACAACCCCTTATAATGCTTTAACTAATAGAATAAGGTAAATTCCTCTCAAATGAAAGAAATGTTCCCTTTAGCAAATAAATTAAATAAATCAAATGCCTGCTATCATGCAGAATGCTTTTTTTTTTTAAACAGGAAAAGCTACTGAAAGAATTAAACGTTTAAGCTTTAAGTTTCTTCAAGAGTTCTGTGTTGTCTGGGGCGCCTGGGTGGCTCAGTTGTTAAGCGTCTGCCTTCGGCTCAGGGTCTGATCCCAGAGTCCTGGGATCCAGCCTGCTTCCTCCTCTTCCACTCCCCCTACTTGTGTTCCCTCTCTCGCTGGCTGTCTCTCTCTCTGTCAAATGAATGAATGAATGAATGAATAAAAAAATAAAGAGTTCTGTGTTGTCTAAATCATTCTCCCCAAAGGCCTCCAAATTACAAAATAAGTCAAAGTAAGTCAAAGGTTATGGTCAGTATATTGGCTTTCAGGCTAATGCATGTTAAGGGAGAGCTAATAACAGCAAATGTTTCAGTAATTTTTGAATAGACGATATTTGCATGTGGCATACCATTCAAAAAGTATAAGAAGTCATAGAGTAAAACTAAGTCTCCCTTCCACTCTGGCCCTCAACCACCAGTTTCCCAACTTGTGTCATTTTAGAGATATTCTATAGGGCCAATGGGTTTGTAACACATTGTATGTGAGGCACTTTGCTCGGGATTTTGTACGCTAGCCTCATCAGTACAGGTAGTACTATCATGAGACCCAATTTGTAAGTGAAGAGACCTGCTTGTGGCGTGAAATAAACAAGAAACTGGCCAAACAACTCATATTCTCAGAACCCGTCCCATCTTCCCATACACACACACACACACCCCTAAACAAAGTGACTTGATGTTCTGTTGTTCCCTGTCCCCTGAATACTCTCCCACCAACCTTTTCCATACCTTTGCCTGGCTAATTTGACTTTCCGTATAAACTTCAGAATCAGGGGCACCCGGCTGGCTCAGTCAGTAGAGTATCCTACTCTTGATTTCAAGGCTGTGGGTTTGAGGCCCACACTGGGTGTAGAGATTACTTAAAAAAATAAAATCCTTTAAAAAACCCCAAAACTTTAGAATCAGTTTGTCTCCATCTAAAAAAATCTTTTTTTTTTTTTAAGAGTTTATTTATTTATTTGACAGAGACAGCAAGAGAGGGAACACAAGCAGGGGGAGTGTGTGAGGGAGAAGCAGGTTTCCCGCTAAGCTGAGGCTCAATCCCAGGACCCTGGGATCATGACCTGAGCTGAAGGCAGACGCGTAACAATTGAGCCACCCAGGCGCCCCTCTACCTAAAAGTAATTTGGTATTGTGTTAAACCTACAGATCAATTTTTGGAAAATATTAAACCTATACTGAGTCTTCTAAACCATGAACATAGTTTATCTGTCCACTTATTTAAGGTGTCTTTAATTTCCTTCTTCAGTGTTTTGTAATTTTCAGTGTGCAGATCCTGTACATATTTCATTAGATTTATACTTAAGTATTCCGTTCCTTTCAGAGCTATTGTAACTGTCAGGGTTTCTTTGTTTTTTCCTGTTTCTAATGATTTATTGCTTTTATTGCTAGGCTATAGAAATACTGATTTTTGTGCGTTGACCTTGTATTTTATAATTGTGCTAACTCACTATTCTAGGAGCTTTATCTACAGATTCCCATGGATTGTCTACACAGACAATCATGCCACTTGCAAACAGGGACAGTTATTCTTTCTTTCCAATCTGTATACCTTCCATTTATTTTTCCTGCACTGGTTAGCCATACCAGTACAATGCTGAGTATCAGTGCTGAGAGTAGAGATCTTTGCTTTGTTCCCCATCTTAGGGGGAAAACTTTAATTTTCACCACTAATTATGTTAGCTGTAGATTTTTGGTAGATGACCTTTTTTTGGGTTGAGGAAGCTCCCTTCTCTTCCTAGTTGGTGGGCAGCATTTATCATGAATGAATGTTGAATTCTGTGAAATTTTTTTTTCTGCAGCCATTGACATAATCATGTGTTTTTTGTAATTTAAGCTGTTCATATGGTGGATTACATCTATTGATTTTGGAAAACTGAAGCAGTCTTTTACACCTGGGATAAATCACAATTGGTGGTGGTGTACTATTCTTTTTACATAATATCGCTGGATTTGATTTCCTAGTATTTTGTGGAGGATTTCTGAGTCTGTGTTCATGAGAACCATTGGTTTGTAGAATCCTTTTCTTGAACTGTCTTTGTCTGGCTTTATAAAATGGATCTGCACTTACACTTTCCTGAGGTCTGGGATGATAATTTTACTATTTTGAACACCATAAAAGTTAAGAATGGTTTTAACTTTGCTTTTCTGTTAGAATTAATTTGATTTTAAGTCTTTAGCCAGGAAGACAACTTCCAAAGATAACAATAATTTCCTAAGTGAAAAATGAGACTGCTTTAACAAGGAGCCACTTTAAGGTAGACCTGAGACTCCAATGCAGTGAAACCCACTACTTCACCCACAGGCCCTGTCACATAGCCTCACAGAGCAGGAATGGTGAGGGGCTGTGCCCAGCTGGCTTGAAATAAAAAGCTGACAAGGTTTCCATCAAATAAAAGATGTTATTACTCAACCCTGAAATGTAAATACTCACATTTGCCTTTGAATTACCTAAGAAAGCAGCTATCAGACATTGACTTCTTAGTTCTCACAATTCCTAAAATGCTGCGTCATTACTAACCACGTTATACCATCGAGGAAGCAAGGGTTAAGGATAGGGTTAAGAGATTTCAAGATCAGCAGAACTAAAATCTGAACTTAAACACCTCATATCACCCAACTTGATTATAAAAAGTTCTAAAATAACGACAATGCAGTGTCAGAAAGTCGATCAGTCATGGGAGAGGCTTAAAAGGATCTGAGGCAAAAGAGCTTCCTGAGAGGGCTTTTTAGAACTGAAATACCTCGTTGCTCAGTCAGTTAAGCTTCTGCCTTCCGCTCAGGTCATGATCCCAGAGTCCTGGGATTGAGCCCCAAGTCAGGCTCCCTGCTCAGCGGGGAATCAGCTTCTCCCTCCCACCCCCAGTGCTCATGCCCTCTTTCCCTCTCAAATAAATAAATAGAATCTTAAAAAGAAAAAAGTGAACTGATATTTTTAATGGAATGTTTTTGATAGTAAAACTAATCTGAAATATGAAAATTGATCAGTGTATTTTCATAGATTAGATTTTTTTTAAAGGTTTTATTTATTTATTTATTTATTTATTTATTTCAGAGAGAGTGTGTGTGTGCAAGCGTGAGCAGGGGAAGGGGCAGAGGGAGAAGCAGACTCCCCGCTGGGCAGGGAGCCCAACGACGATGTGGGGTTCAATGCCAGGCCCCCAGAGACCGAAGGCAAATGCTTACCCAACTGAGCCACCAGGAGCCCCTATAGATTAAATTTTTTTAAAATGAAACTTAAACCTATCTCTTAGTTGGGGAGGATGTCTCGCGGTTATATAAAACAATAAAAATGTACTTTTTGTGTGTGGAAAGAGACTTGGTTTAAACTATTGATTTAAACATTTCCTTCTTTCTTGGGAATGTCAATTCTGTGAGTGCTTATTGGTTTTTAGCTCCCAAGCATCATTTAATGAAATAGTTAATGTAGGCCTTTTTCTTTTTTTTCATTGACTTGGTTGAAAGCAGAGTTTTGCTCTTGGGTTGGGGGGGGGTGGTTGGTTGGGGAAGGCATACTGTCATTTATACCATAATTGAGGACAGGGTCAGAAGACAGGTCCTGGATCCACCAAGACTTTCTGAATAATAACAGGAGCAGGCATTATTCAGTGAGAGAATACTCTACTGCTGTTACCCCCATTTTATGGATGAGGAAACTGAGGGGCACAGGTTGTGACTCATTCAAGGTCATATGGCTGGTGGGCGGTAGTGCTGGGGTTGGAACCCTGCAGCAGTCTGGTTTCAGAATGCGCTCTTTACTGCCTCCTGAACACGTCATTCTGAGCTGCACAGAGCAGGCAACCTTGAGTCCAAGGACATTTCTGTGGTTTTTGGCCAGCCTGGTGATGGCTTGGGTGACTTTTGCATGCTTAAGAGACTTAGAAGGGCTTCAATTTCTCAGTGGCCATTGTGCAGGTGTGCAGTTTCTGTGTGGGGTCCTGCCCCTCACCCAACAGATCTGTCCACTCCCCTCAAGGAGGGGGATGGGTCATCTCAAAAGTGCCAAGAGAGTCAGCATTTCAGTTCTATGTTTGTTTGTTTGTTTGTTTTAGTAAAGATTTTATTTATTTGAGAGAGAGAGAGCGTGAGCATGGGCAGGGAGGGCGGAGGTTTTAAAGTTTCTTTAAAGACAGGAAATAATAATTAGCAACAATGATATCTATCTTTTATCACACACTAACTAAGCTAGATGCTAATTTCTACATCACCTCATTCTCTTAATCCTTTTAGGAGGCACAGGCTCGTTTTAAGAAAAACCTGGGCCTTGAGGTTTAGTATTCATGGTTCCGAAAAAGAACTGACTGCTAGCACCTGTGTGAGGCTTTAATATTAAAATGATATAGAGGGGCACCTGGGTGGCTCAGTCAGTTAAGTGTCTGCCTTCGGCTCAGGGCGTGATCCCAGGATCCAGGCCTGCAATGGGCTCCCTGCTCAGTGGGGAGCCTCCTTCACCCTCTCCCTCTGCCACTCCCCCTGCTTGTGCTCTCTCCCCACTTGAATGGATGAATAAATGAATAAATAAAATATTTTAAAAAAACAAAATAAAATAAAATGATATAGAAAAGTAAATTCAGGGGCGCCTGGGTGGCTCAGTCGCGTTAAGCGTCTGCCTTTGGCTCAGGGTGTGATCCCAGAGTCCTGGGATCGAGCCCCGCATCAGGCTTCCTGCTCTGCTGGGAGCCTCCTTCTTCGTCTCCCACTCCCCCTGCTTGTGTTCCCTTTCTCACTGGCTGTCTCTCTCTGAGAAAGGAAAAAGGAAAAAGAGGAAAAAGGAAAAAGGAAAGGAAGAAAGAAAGAAAGAAAGAAAAGAAAGAAAAGGAAAGGAAAGGAAGGAAGAAAGAAGAAAAGAAAGAAAGAAGAAAAGAAGGAAGAAAGGAAGGAAGAAAGGAAGGAAAGAAGAGAAGAGAAGAGAAGAGAAAAGAAAAAAGAAAAGAAAAGAAAAGAAAAGAAAAGAAAAGAAAAGAAAAGAAAAGAAAAGAAAAGAAAAGAAAAGAAAGAAAAGAGTAAATTCAGGGAGTGGCTGTCAGTTAAGTGTCTGCCTTTGCTCAGGTCTTGATCCCAGGGTTCTGGGATGCAGGCCCACCTCTGGTTCCTGCTCAGTAAGGAGTCTGCTTCTGCTTCTCCCTCTCCCTCTCCGCTGGCTCATGCTGTCTCCCTCTCTCTTGCTCACTCTTTCTCTCAAATAAATAAATAAAATCTAAAAAAAAAAAAAAAAAAAAAAGGTTAAGTCTGAAACTTGAATGTTCATGTGAGTCACCAGGGGAATCCCGTTAAACTGCAAATTATGATTCAGAAGGTCTAGGGTAAGCTCTCCGATTCTGCATTTCCAATAAGCTCTCCGAGGCTGGCAATGCTGCTGTTCTATGGACCACACTGGGAGTAGCAAGGATCGCTACAGGTTGCAAGAGGCCACAAACCACAAAAAGCGTCCATTAAAAACTAAAATGAAAAGTCAGATTTTTCTCAAAAACAATACATTAACCTTAATATAAGCTCTAATATAAGAATTATAACTTATCCATTATTTCCTGATGGGATTCTGAACTTTGTAACATTTTAAAAATATCTTCATAATGACTTCTTGTTTAAAGCTAGAGTCCAATTTCTAGGAGCTTTGTGGGGGTTCCCCCTCAAAAAAAACCCCTGACTTGCTATCAAGACTGAGAAGCCAAGTACATGGAAGACTGTTTCAAGTTGCCATACCCTTCAAGCAGGTCCCTTTCTTTCACTCACCCACACATCCTCTTGATGCTTAAATTCAAACATTAGACAAAATGGCAGAGTTACGCGAGATTTTAGGGGTGGGCCCCCAAGTTTTTCCAGATGAAAAGCAAACTTCTACAACAAAACAGCACCTGACCAAAGGTGATGACAAATACCACCAGCTTTCATTTCTGGCCTCAGGTGACAAAATTCCAGCAGTGAGATGGCAATTAGCACTTTATACAAACTACTGATTTTCATTCTTTTACCAGATCCTTTGAGCCTCAAGTTCTCTTTACTTTAAACAAAGCAAGGTACTTAACAAGGCCCTATTCTCCACCTGGGTCCAAGTTCACACCCTGCTCTTTTTTTACTCATTTCTCTTTATCTGTGCCTGCTCAAACATTGGCTAGCTGCCTCTTTTTAAAGGCAGTATACACCACCCTCCTCCCTGCCCCACCCCCTCCATTCTCTTTGCTAACAGCAATGTCTAACTACAGAACCAACACATCCTTGAGAACATTCCAGCTTACCGGATAAGGTCAGTTTAAAATTCTAGATAGGAATAACCTATTCCATTTGTCTTTCTTTAGAGCCCTTTAAAAATTTCCCCTGGCAATCAGCAGAATAAGCCGGGGAGAGTGAAAATAGTCTATGATTCTGCAATTTACAAACACTGAGACCTTTATTTAAAGGGTGTCCATATTTTATATTATTCCCAAGGGATGTTTATCTATATACTCAAGTAAGCATAAGCCCAGTGTTTGGAAGAAACGAAATGTACATACATTGCAGCTCCATGCAAATAAATGGCTTCTCTGGCAGAGAAGGCTATGAAGTTTTGCTGCTGGGCCTCAGAGGAAGGCCTACCTGTGACAGGGAGTATGCGGACACATTTTTTTTCTGAACTGGAGCATGCCTTGTCCACAAGAGAGCTAAGCAACTGCCCAGAGAGGCCTGTTACAAAACCATAAAAGAGGGGCAGAGCCGGCAGGCCCCTGCCCTGAATACGGAAGCTGAAAATAAGAATTCTGAGAAACGAGCTCTACTATCGACAAGTCTGACAGAAAGTTCTCTTTTCTGTTGCCTCCAGAACTGGCTGCCCTCCTCGAGTGATTTAACTCTGGGTACCAATTGGGCAATGCCAGCCACCGTGCTGGGGCGCAAGATTCAGGGATGCTGGTTGGGTCTTCTAGGTTAATTAGGGGGAATCAAACCTCTGCGGTATAAACTGGAGAGCTTGGGGGGCAGATCTGGGCACCCCCACTGCATCCAGGCTACATGCCTCCATTCAACAAACATTTACCGAGTGTCTGCCGTATGCCCTGCACCCTGCTAGCTGCGGAGGAGGAAACTAAGCCACAGTTCCCAGTGGTGGAAGCAGACACAGAGGAGAGCCTTCAGGGGAGGCGGAGGTTGTGCGGGCCCCGAAAACCTGCCACAAATTGCTGTGACCAGTAGTCACCCAGGCACTGCATGACTTCCGCGCCGGGCTTCGCTGACCACCAAGCCCAATAATGAAAAAGGCTCGCGACGGCGAAGGCGGGAGTGAACAGGTAGGCCCGGGGGGCAGGTGTTCAGGTAGGAGGCGCACAGCTGAGGCTGCAGGACTGGAGAGGGCAGGGTCCCCAGGGAAGGTGGGAGGGCGGCCCAGGACGCCGCGAGGGAGAGAGGGCGCGAGGAGCTGAGGGTCCGACCCCGGGAAGCGAGTGCGCGGCGGCTGCCGGTCAGGCCTGCGCCCCCGAAGTGGGAGCGGGGAGGGAAGGCTCCCCGGCTAGGCCGCCCGCCCGCACCTGGGGCCCCGCCCGGCACCTACCACTTGGGCGACCTTGAAGCAGCCGAGCGCGCCGCGCAGGTAGTCGGGGTCGCAGCGCAGGCCGGCCAGCCCGCGGCGCTGGCTCACCGGCTCGGTGGTGGGCTGGTACGGGCTGCTGGCGCCCGAGATCATGGAGGTGCTCGAGGCCTCGCCCTCGAAGCCGTCCAGCTCCTCACCGCTCCGCATGCTGCCGCCCGGCGGGAGCCGGCGCGGCGGGTCGGGAGGGGGCGGAGCTAGTGCCCACCCGCCGGCCGCTCGGCGGCGCTCCGTGACTGGGGCGAGACGGAGGCGGCAGCCCGCGCCTAGGGGGCTCGGGGGGCGGGGCCTCGGAGGGCGGGGTGGGGCGGGGCGCCGTCTTCTCGGACCCCGCCCTCACCTGCCTGTGCGCAGGGGCCGGAGGGGCCGCTCCAAGTCCTGAGATCCTCGCGTGCGAGGGCGGGGCCTGTGAGAGCAGAGAGGAAGGAGGGCTGCGGGGACCGTCAAAGTGGCCCTAGAGTACACAGAGTTCCTTTCCCAGGGCGCTGCCTTCGTTTCTCCTCTGGAGAAAGTGGGGTCCTCTGCAGGTAGGCTGGTAGACTTCACGGTGAAGACCAAGATGTGCTGCTGCGAACGGTGTTTGGTCCAGGGTGGGTCGGACCAGAGGAGGCTAAGGGCCTGGGCCCCCACACTGGGCGTCTTGCAACGAACCAGGGCTGAAGCCAGACGGAGCGCGGCGGGAGTGAAAGAAGGAGTGAGGGGTCGCTCAGCACGAGGTCTGCAGAACAGACACGATAAATACTTGTAACTCCCAGTGTAAGTTCTAGATCCACCTGCCTGACCGTGGAGGGGCGCTAGTACATTGTAGACCCTCGGTAAGCAACGTTGGTTGCCTCTCAGCTGAAAGGATTTTGCAATCTCTGTCTAATCGTCAAGTCAGGTTAAACACAGATTTTTCTCTGACGGGCATTAATTAGGCACCAATTTGCAATTCAAGTGTGAAGGCTAATTTTAAGCTTAAGTAAAACACTGACTTTCTAAGAATTGTTGCTTTGGTACTGAACTCTTACACACCAGAAATATTGAGAGCTTCCCATGCTCCAGGCACTAAAAAGACGCTTGAAGAAGGTATTATTCCCATTTTACAGAAGGGTAGATTAAGGCTCAAGAGTGCTAGTAGCTTGTCCCCAGCGACACAATTCCGTGGTGAGCGGAACCCAGGTTCCAACTTTTCACCACGCAATATTGCCTAATATATAATGTAGATAGGCTGGTGAACTCCAAGCTGAGATACAGTAAACACCATAAGTAAAAAGATTTCCACTTAAAGGGCTTTCACCTTTAGGTTACCAAAGATAGGAAAGACAATTATCTCTAATACTCTATCCAACCAAGAAATCCGTATTGTGCACTTACTGTGTGCTAAGAAATATACTAGGATCTGGAAATAGACTGTCAGGTAAAGATGACGGGTTGGATTGTAGGCTTTGGCCTCTGTTGTCTCCCAAAATCCCCATAAAATTACAGTGATGGGGAGGGGTTTTTTTTGGGGGGGGGGAGCATAAAACCACTGGGACAAAGAATGAGAGACAAGGGCAACAAAGTGTTGGAAACAGAATAGCAAATGGGCAAGTGATAACTGACTTAGCAGATCCAAGAAAGCTAAACCCTAAACTGGCACAGGGAAAAGCTGAACTACAACCTACCTTATATCACAGGACAGAGGGCTCCGGAACAGGCAGCACCAAGCCCATGTAGGAGTGGATCACTAGGCACAGTGGAGGGCAGGGGTACCATATTGAAAAGTATGTATTTGTGTGTTTCTGTGTATCTGTGTCTGTGTGTATCTCCTTGGATGCTAAATAATATGAAAGCAAAAAAATTAAAAATTCAATAGAAGAATTAAAGGAAATCTTATGGGAAGTAGAGCCAAAAGACAAAGAAATGAGAAATGAGAGAAAAGTAAAGGAATATTCCAAGAGAATAATAGTAAGACTTTCATAAAGTTAAAACCAAGAGAATAGAGGGAAGAAACCATAAAATAATAATTCAATAACATTTTCCAGAACCAAAGGACATGAGTTTTGGACAGTGCCCAGGGCAGTGAATGAACATGGACTTGCACCCAGACCCAAGGGACTGGCAAGGAGAAGATTCTCAAGGTTACAGAGAGGAACACAGGAGGTATCACTATAAAGAATTGGGAATCAGAAAGGCGTCAGACTTTTCTATAGCAACTTTGGGAGCTACAAGGAAATGAAGCAAAGCCTTCCACATCCTGGGGAAAAATGATCCCCACCTTGAAATCTGGTTCTGTCTGGAGTATCAATCAAGTCTGAGAGTTGATGTCTCTTTCATACATGCGGAGACTCCCCTTGTCCTTTTCTCAGGAGACTGCTGGAGGACACCGCCAGAACAAGGATTTAAACCAAGGAAACAAATGACGCAGCATCCAGGAAAGGGTGGATGCAGCCTGGAGAGAGGTGGTGAGGATCCCAGGGTGAGGGGGGCAGAGGCCTCGATGCCACAGGGCTGGGAGTCACCCAGCCTGGACTGGAGGAGCCAGAGACTCTGAGAGACTTCTTTAACATAAAATTCATATGCTGAATATACAGAAAGAAAGATACATAGTTTTGGGAAAGTTTTGAGATAAGTTAGTGTTAAATGCATAGAGAACTAAGCAAAAATTCATATATACTTATTAACTGCAGGGAAAATAAAACGAGGCATAGAAAAGTATGGTAAATCTCAAGGCTCAGCTGTCAATATTTGCATAACTATAAATTATTAGCATACATTAGTAAACAAAGAATGCTGATATAACCAGAAGTAAGTAACTGTAGCAAAAGGAAAGGAAAGAGGGACAGGATGTGTGCAGGTGTGATAGGGAGAAGGGGAGGGTATGCAAGAGATCTAAATATCATCATCTATCATGAGAGATCAGGAGATGCTTAAAACTGAAAAATCAAGAGGAAGCAGTATACGCATGTTAATTAAAAACATAAAGATAAGTACAAAAACAATCAGTTAAAAATTTCCAAGTGTTGCCTATGGGGAACAGGAAATTTAATGAGGGTTATAGGCCTTGTAGAACTATCTGATACTCTCAACTATGTGCACATATAATTTAAAAATAAAAGCTAACCTAGGGCTCCTGGTTGGCTTAGTCAGTGGAGCATGTGACTCTTGATCTTGGGGTCATGAGTTCGAGCCCCACATTGGGTGTCAAGATTACTTAATAAAATTTTTGAAAATGTTTAAATATCTAAAAATAAAAGCTACGTTAAAAACAATTTTTTAAAAAGGAACTTGAGAGTCCTCAGTAAGCAAGGCAGATATAGTCCCTGCCAGAGAGCAAGTACTGAAACCTGTACATCTAACGGAGCGTGTGCTGAGTATTGTTCATGGTGTGGTGGGAATTTCCAGCAGGGATTTAATTGAGTCTCTAGATCAGAATTTCAGCTGAGATTTGAAATGTGAACAGCAGTTAGCTAAGCAAAGAGATGATAAAGGTGGGTAGAAGTGTGTTCCAGGCAGACGTGGAAAGGCCCAGAGACAAGCAAAAGCAAGGCACCGTGAAGAGGCACAAATGCAGAATTCAAGGGGACGAGGATGGCAGATGAGACCTGAAGCTGGGAGCAAGCCTCCAGCCGGTCCGTGTCACAGGGTGAACTCTGAAACAGAACAGTGTTAACCAGGACAGTGGCCTGGGGAGGCCTTTTAGAACTCTGACTTCATTGAGGGAGAAGGACTGAGCAGAAGCGAGATTAGAGGCTTCCTCCAGTACTTATTAACTGTTCCCTGTTCCTGGACACTAGCCTAGGTTTATTTTTAGTTCTAGGGACGGACTCAAAATTTTTACTTCTGGTTTTTAACGGAAGTTAAACAGACTTCCAAAGGATGTTGTTAGGAATCCCACATAGTAATGGAAGGTAAAAGTTGGTATTATGGTGCCTTCCTCAGTTTTAAATTGTAATATATCATGAGTCTGTGGCCATAGCTGTGCCTCCAAGTGTGTGTCAGGGCTGAGATCAAAACGAGGACGATAAATGATAGAGAAGTGGGCAGCCTTCCGACAGGTTCCTCAGTTTCAGGGTCTGGTCCACATAGCCAGGGCTGACTCAAGGCAACCAGATTCAGAAGAGCCTCATGGATAAACCAGATGTTACTTTATTAATTACTGCCAGTGGGTAGACTACCAGCAATCCATCCTAATGCTGATTCGTATCTCAATCCCTGAACTCGTCCTGAAAGAGTTTCTTGGAGCATAGCATCCTTAAATATGGGTATTCCCCGGGATGCCCTGGCTCACCTGATGGGGCCTGGCCTGATCCAAATTCTTCAACCTCTCATTTAGCTCTGAGCTTAGTTCCCTCCAAGGGCAACCACCTCCAAGTCTGGGGGCCTCCTCATTCTAGCCCCACTCCACAAACACAATGATTCCAGTGACTCATGGAAAGTTCTAACCTCAAGAGCATCGGTCCTCCAAGGACTTTAGATTCTTAATTCCATGAAGGACTAGGAGCAAAACACCTTCCTGAATGGTGTGGTCCCTGGTGGTCTATATCTGGAGGCAGTGCCTGGTGTTGTTGAGGCAAAAGGAGGTTCACATTTCACTTCATTTCTTCCTGAGGCCTCTCCCTCGTGCATCCCTGTGAGTGCTGAAGGTGGGGGTAGCTTTTCCTGTCACTTCAATTAAGCAAAAGATCTAATCTACTTTTACTAAGCTTGGTAATTAGCAGGATCCCTAGAGACTTCTTCAAACAAAAATATAGACAGTGGTGGGGAACTAGAACATTTCAAGCATGAAGTATATAGTGCGAAGATTAGCATTAACAATGATCAGTGTTAATATCAAAATGAACCAAATGCCCAAGAAAATCTTATGTTGAATGTCATAAGACTAACAAGTTAGTTCGAAATGATTTCCCTTGTAAAGGGCCTTTCAAGGAAAAGTACCCATACAAATTCCTTATGTCAAAGGATTAGACTCAAAGATGTAAAAATAAACAACCCATTTTTGTGTTTGAAAGAAGCAGATGCCCCTGTCCTCCCTGGGGGGACTGACCCGGGGAGAGGGGGATCTGACCGTTCCCCTCCAGCGGGCGTTCCCACATGCCTGGAGGGAGGGGCTGGGCCTGGGCAAATTCCAGGCGGGAGCAGTTCGGGGGTTGGAGCTAGCTGCTGCTTCTGAAAAAACTTGTCTCTTCAGCCAGAAAAATGCTCTCCAAGTCTTCTCTAAAAATAGTACTTGCTAGGATTTTCCAGTTTGACATTCCTCCAGTTCCTATGACCAAGGACAACTCGAGCCAATCCATCTGTGCTCCGTCCCAGAGACACTGGTGGAATCCCACCCTCCGTGGGAGGCCAGTTTGAAGGTCCTGCTGCCACCAAACCCCACGGGCACTTGATGATTCAGGCAAAGATTCGCCTGCTCAGCAGCTGCCTTGCTTCTCCCTGGCGGCCCTCCACCGTCTCTACTCGCGGCAGAGGAGAGGGAACGGTTTTCTAGGGAAGGTGGAAAGTGTGACCATAAGGAAATGTGGGTGCTGCCTTCACTTACCTCCCGTCCCCGTGGCCATGCCAGGCCGGATGCTGACTAAACTAGCCTGGGAAACTCAGGGAGCCGCTGTGGTAGCCAGGGGGCGACATATATAAACCAAACCTTTGCCAACGGCCCACTTCCATGTGACAGCCTTTGGACCACATGCTGCAGCCTCGAGACTCACAGAACTGTGGGGGTAGTCATTGTGGGACCAGAGTGGGCATGCTTGCTTCTATCTGCCTAGCATCCAGCCCCCCGCTTCTAATGATAGCACTTGTTCTGGACTGCTCCCTTTCTACTCCAACTCCCACCTCTCACCTCCCAGGTGATGCCCACCCAGGAAGGGTGGGCCCCTGACCCCAAGAATGACCAGTCATGGTCCCCTGCTACCCTAGATTGTGTAGGGTGGGCTTGGGACATGAGTTGAGCCAATGAGAATCGTATTGTGGACTTTTTCTCTCTAGAACGCAGGGGTATACAGGTGTGCATAGGAATTATTCAAGGGGTAGATTTTCAGGACCTCCTCCGAGAGTCTGATGCTTAGGCCTAAGGTGGGGACAGGAATCTGCTGCTGCAGATATCTATAGGACTACCAAACCACCATAATTCCCTGGGGTAGGAGAGGGCAGGGAAAGCTTCAAGGAGCTAACCCCCTTGAAGGATAAGTAGGAATTCACTTTGCAGCATGTGATCCTGCCAACTGTTCTGCCTTTTTGAAGCAGATCCGTGCGTGGTATAGAGGGCCCCAGGCTCTCCTGACTTTTCTTCTACCTCTCTGGCTGCTCTCTTCAGTCCTCTTTATAGGTTTGGTCCCTGGAGTTCAGTATTTCTTGGGGTACTAGCTTCATCACCTTTCCTGACTCCACACCATTTTCCTGAGCTCCAGCTACTTAAATCCACTAGACACTACCCTTGGGTGTCCTGAATTCCATAAGGCTAAAACATAATTCATAATCCCATCTGCTGGTGCTCCAACCCTGCACACTGCCCGTTCCTTTATGAGGCCAATAGGAGGAGGAGAAGGCATTTTTAAAGTACATTCCGTGTGCCAGACACTACTCTACTCGGTTTTCATATATTACCTCATTTAATCCTCAAAATAGACCAATGAAGAGGGCTAACTCCTAGGTCTCCTGTAGGGCTCAGGCTAGATGTCAACTCATCCAGGAACACCTTCCTGAGTCCCCAGGCTGGGTCAGGTGCTCTTGCCCTGGCTTCCCCAGCCCCTTGCATCAAAGTATTTACCCACCCACCTGCAGACCTTCTAGACCATGATCCCTGTTGTGTTCTCTGGGCCTGACCCAGGGCCAGACATGGGGTAAGCATGCAAGGAACCATTTGTGGAACACAGGACCATATTCACTGGCTGTGTCACCTCAGACAAGATGTTAACATCTGTGGGCCTCAGTTTCCTCATCTGTAAATTGAGAAGAGTTTAGAATTGTGTCTGAGACAAAGTAGACACTCAGCAAATGTTCACTCATTATTGTTCTCATTATTCTGAACAAGCAGGGCAAGACATTCTGGAAAGAGGAGCTAGCCTAAGCAAAGGCCTGAGGGGTTCAGAAAGAGGTGAGCAGGGGCGCCTGGGTGGCTCAGTCGTTAAGCATCTGCCTTCGGCTCGGGGCGTGGTCCCAGGGTCTTGGGATCGAGCCCCACATCAGGCTCCTCTGCTATGAGCCTGCTTCTTCCTCTCCCACTCCCCCTGCTTGTGTTCCCCCTCTCACTGGCTGTCTCTCTGTCAAATAAATAAAATCTTAAAAAAAAAAAAGAGGTGAGCAGTCTGAGTGTATATTCAGACAGGTAAGGTTAAAGGGTCTGTGAAGGGCACAGGCAGGGACAGATGGGCAGGGAAGGTTGGGAACACATTCTGAAGGCCCCTGCATTCAAGAGAGCCATCAGAGTTGCACTGGGCTTTTTCAGCAGGGGACTGACATCAGATTGGGGTGAAAACAAAAAGTAGAGATAAATAATTAAAAGTCTTATCGTCTCTATCAAATGGGTAGCAGACTCTGTTACCTTGAATAATATATAGAGCCCTTTAAAAGAAAAAAGTTCTCAGAGCCCCCAAGAGGACATCTGTGCATGACCAGGGATCCCCAGACCCATTTGAGGAAACCCTGGTGCAGCCAGAAACACCCTAAGAGTTCGGGGCCTGATTTTTGAAGGGGGGGCCTGGAGGTCACCTGGATCTGTGGGCACCTGAGCTCAGCCTCAAAGGATGGACAGGCCTTAGGCAAGTAGTCAGAGTGGGCAGGACAGTATGATGGTAAGACAAGCCAAGGGCGGAGTCCAGGAAGCCAGATTAGAGGAGGGAATGAAGTAGTGGCTGAGGGACAGATTTATTACAGAAGTCATGGGGGTGAAGACGTTTGAGGAGCTATTGTCAAAGGCACAAATGTTACACGGCTTTTGCTTTTTAGCCTGTATACATGCGCCGACTTGAAAGTTGTGTGTTTTTTAAGATTTTATTTATTTGAGAAAGCGCGAGTGCACAAGCGGGGGGGAGGTGCAGAGGCAGAGGGAGAAGCAGACTCCCTGCTGAGCGGGGATTCCTGATGCAGGACTTGATCCCAGGACCCTGGGATCATGACCTGAGCTGAAGGCAGATGCTTAACGGACTGAGCCACCCAGGCGCCCACAAGTTATTTGTTTTAATTAACTGTATTTACTTGGGGTCACCTGGGTGGCTCAGTAGGTTTGGCATCTGACTCTTGATTTCGGTTCAGGTCATGATCTTGGGGTCATGGGATCAAGCCCTACATCAGGCTCCATGCTCAGCAGGGTGTCTACTGGAAAGTCTCTCTCTCCCTCTGCCCCTCCCCCTGGTCATGTGAGCTGTCTCTCTCTCAAATAAATCTTTTTAAAAAATCTATTTACTTGGGAACAATCTCAAAATTACAAAAACAAAAACCTCCAAAAAACAAAAGCCTGTAAGTACAGTACAAAGAACTTTTTTCCCCCAACTATTTGAAATTAAGTTGCCAGCCTAATATACCATCACACCCAAATACTTTAGCAATGTGTATGTCCTACAAACAGGGACATTCTCCTTTACCAGAATACAACCATCAAAGGCAGGAAATTATTATTGATACGTTACCACCATGTAATCCTTGGATCCCATTCAAATTTTGCCAAATGTCCCTATATCTTTGTAGCAAAGTGATCCCATTAAGGATCATGTGTTGCCTTAGCTGTTCTATCTTTATAGTCTCCTTCAGACTAGAACAGACTCATTTTATTTTTTTTAAAGATTTTATTTATTTATTCGACAGAGAGAGAGACAGCCAGAGAGAGAGGGAACACAAGCAGGGGGAGTGGGAGAGGAAGAAGCAGGCTCATAGCAGAGGAGCCCGATGTGGGGCTCCATCCCAGAACGCCGGGATCATGCCCTGAGCCGAAGGCAGACGCTTAACTGCTGTGCCACCCAGGCGCCCCAAACAGACTCATTTTAAATTACTTTCATGACATTCATGCTTTTGAAGATGACAGCCAATTATTTTGCAGGAATGTCCTGCAATTTGGGTTTCTCTGATGATTAGATTCAGGTCATGTATTTTTGGCAGAAATACCCTTGAACCGATGTTGTATTCTTCTCAGTACGGCCTATCAGGAGGCACACGATTGCTGTTTGTCCTATTAACTAATGATGTTCACTTTGATCGGTAGATGAGGCTTGTCTACCAGCCTACTCCACTGTAAGTTACTCTTTTTACCCCTTGTAATGAACAAACCTGAGTCACTTTGAGCACTCAAATATTGATCATAATGGATAACCCATTGAATAAATAGGAATGTGAAACGGGATGCTGTTTCTTTCTTTCTTTTTTTAATTTATGTGACAGACAGCCAGCGAGAGAGGGAACACAGCAGGGGAGTGGGAGGGGAAGAAGCAGGCTCCCAGCGGAGGAGCCCGATGTGGGACCCCATCCCTGAACGCCGGGATCACGCCCTGAGCCGAAGGCAGACGCTTAACGACTGCGCTACCCAGGCGCCCCTGGGATGCTGTTTCTGATTAAACTTCCAATTTATTTATATCAAATATAGACTCATGATTTCCTATCTTTTTAATGGGTTACAATCCTTTTACAATCTTTTCCCCCCTCAAATTGTGTCCGATTTGACTACAGGCTCCTGTGGGGGGGGGCTGGTTTTTTGTTTTTGTTTTGACATGTCTCCCTATTCTTTGAGCCCTTTCTTACTTTCTGACACAGATCTCCCAAGCTCACTTATACTTTCCCTGCCCCAGCCCTAGAATCAGCCATTTCTCCAAGGAGCCCCAATTTATTGGAGAATGGTTTTTAGAAACCAAAATCTAGGCATGAGCTGTGCTCACTTGGGTTGATGTTGCTCCTAGGCCTCTTGGTGCAAATAGCTCGAGAATATACGTATGTTTATAGACACACACATGAAAACCATGAGTTCACACTAATATCTTTAACTTCAATATTCTAGGGTTTTTTTTTAAGATTTTATTTATTAGAGAAAGAGAACATGAGCAGGGGGAGGGGTAGAGGGAGAGGGACAAGCAGACTCCCCACTAAGTGGGAAGCTCAACGGGGAACTCAATCCCAGGACCCTGAGATGACCTGAGCCAAAGTCAGAGGCTAAACCAACTGAGCCACCCAAGCACCCCTCTCATTTTCTCTCTTTCCATTATTTGTTACTCCCTTCTCTGGTGGTGAGAAACCTATTATCTTTCATACATTAATTTACATGATCAATGCCCCTGTATGTAACCACTTTCCAATCTCCATCACCCCAGTCCCTGCACAGATGCTCTCCTACATGACCCCACATTGGGCCCCTCCTCTCACGTGGAGACTCATATCATCCGACTCAGGTTCTGACATTCCATGTAGATGCCCTCCTTCTCCCCTCTGGACTGATACCTGGAGTTAGGCCAGCCCCCCATGGATTTGCTGTCTTTACCCCACTTGGGCTCTGATGCCCTATGCCCGTCTCCTCCTGAAGATGACATCTTCACTTCCCCAAGAGTGAGGAGGCTTTTTAATGCCAGGCCATTCCCCCAACCCCACCCACAGGGACATTCTCTTCACTCTGCTCAGTTTCCAGAAACTGGCTTTGGGTCACCGTAGCTTTTCACCCCAGCCCCAGCCACCAACTGTGCTCTGCCCACCTAAAAACTTGAGGGTCAAATCAGTGGGGAAGAGGAAAAGCATCAATGATTTGAAGTTTTATTTTGAGCAGAGAAGCTCCCTCTACTTGCCTTGTTTGTTCCTCCCAGACTATTAGTCCTGGAGGGGCAGAGCCTACCTTGTTTACCACCTTATCATTAATATCTCAAGTGTCCCCCATCATGCCCACTCTTCCTTGGAAGATGGCAATGGTTGCTGAGGAGAGGCAGGGGGAGGCCCCAAGACGCCACATACCTAAAGCACGTATTTGAAAACCCACGCATGCAGATGGCAGGGAGATGCCTTGCCCAAGAAATCAGGCAGTTGCCCAGGTGATGAAATTTATAGTGTGCTGAAAGCTTGTCTGCTCTAAAATAGCTCTCTTGCTCACTGTCTAAACTAGCAATTTATTTCTTTGTATTTAAGGCCTGGTGTTTAGCGCTGCCCCTGGGGGCTGGGGGAAAGTGTACAGATTGGGTAGAGGAAGGCAGCCAGGCAGCAGCAATGACACCTGGATTCTCAGCTCCCTTCTGCGTGACAGAGACAAGTAACTCCCCTCCCTGGCCTTATTTCCCCATCTTGAAAGTGGTGATTTCAAGCACTAAGGTCTCTCTCTCACACAAATAGTTCAGGGCTGGTTCTGTTTCAGGACCATCTGCACACTTGGCACTGTTCATGGCATTCACCGCAGTGCACCCAGCCTCCCTATGAGGTATGAGATTGATTCTCCTCATGAGGATGCTAAGATTCAGAGAGGTTACGTGACTCACTTGTCCACAATTACACAACTCTTAGGCTCTGGAGCCAGGACTCAAAACCCAAGCATACCTGACAGCCCATGTGTCAGGGCTGGGGCTGTGGGCTATGCTTTTCCTTTTATGTCAGAGAAGTTCTGGTTCAGCTCAATGCCAGAAATACTTACGGTTCCAAGCGTGGGCGAGAACCATCTGGCAGAGTGGCTGTTTTGAAGCTGTGTTTGGTGATGCCTCCCTTGAGGACTCAGAGCCAGGAGAAGCGAGGTGTTTGCTGGACTGCCCTTTGTGCCTGTGACCATGCCACCCCTGGGAGTTGCAAAAACCTGTTCCCAGGGGCGTCCCTATAATGGCAAACCCACCAATTTACAAATGCTGATTTCCCCCAGGGTGCAGGGAAGGTAAGAAGGAAGAGTGGGTGGGGCAGGAGAGAGGAAACTGAGAGGCCACATAGAAATATCACCAGAGTCCAAATTCCAACAGTCATTAAAAAAAAAAAAAAAAAAAAAGGGATCTTGACCCAGCCTTAGTAACCCTGCACATTAATGTTCTCAAAGAACATTCTGTGGAGGCTAGAAGATGGCCATAGTCACAGCTAGCCAGGAAAGCCCACACTTGAGCCCTTCTAAAAGTCATACCTACCCAGTCACCCTTGAAACAAATCAGAACAAAAATCCCATTTAGTTTAGTTTAACCCTGAGTCTTCCAATCCCACTCAACCTATGATATGCCCAGAACACATCGTGCGAAACCTAGATTTAGGCTTCTGTAGGTGGGAAGGGGGACATCAAGAGCAAGGCTGCCCAGTGTGGGGCAGTCTGCATGGGGCATGCCCCTGCTGATACAGCAGTGCGAAGCAAATCCTTGCTGTTTGTTCCCTCCTGTGCTGCTTTAAGAGAGGACATGTCCTCTAAGATGGGTTTTCAGGTTGCAAACCACCTAACGTTAATTGGAACCTCTGAAATACTTTCTCAACATGCACACTTTATTTGTATGCAAAGTCTAAACAACCACAGCCTTTAGTTTCCTACATACTCAAAGGTTTAATTCCAGGCTAGCATTTGTTAGCTGATTCTTTGTAGGTAAAAAATGGATTCACAGTAAAACGGCGCCAAATATTTTAAATATCAAGGACAGATGTAACATGCCACAGACTGCTGACAGATGTACCAAGCACCCCAACTCTTTAAAATACTGCCTTAAAAAAGGAGTTTTAAATAGTTGAATTCTTCCCCAAATAAAAACTAAGATGCTTATAATCCAAAGTTCACATCTTGCCTGCCTTTCTAGAACTTTAAATAGTTATTTAAAGAAGATAATTGGGTGAAGTGGGTTTGGAGGAGAGGTTGGGTGGGAAAGATGGAAGAACCTGATGATCATTTCCGAGTGTTAATTCAGCGCTCTGAAAGAAATAGGTTCAATCAAACGTTCTAGAAAAACATCATATATGAAGATATTTCGATGGTCTTATGATTCATCTTGGTTGATGAAAACAAGATGTAAAACAAAGTTAAGTGTTAACAGTAATGGAAAAATTTTTAACTTTACCCACATTGGAATTTCTTTTCTTTCTTTCCCTTTCTTTCTTTCTTTCATTCATTCATTCATTCATTCATTCATTCATTCAGAGAGTGAGTGCACGAGTGGGGGAAGGGGCAGAGGGAGAGGGAAAGAATCTCCAGTCCCAACACGGGGCTTGATCTCACAACCCTGAGATCATGACCTTAGCCAAAATCAATAGTTGGCCGCTTAAGTGACTGAGCCACCCAGGCGCACCAACACATTGCAATTTCTTAGGATTGGAAATACTAGGTGAGGCGACTCCTGTCTAAAATGCTGCCTAAGTTGTGGAAGGGACCTCATGACTTCAACCCTCCCACACAGAGCCCTGGTTCCCGCTGATTGGTTGCCCGACCTAGTACCCCCACTGCCGCCCTCTCAAACCTCTCCTTTCCCTTCAAGTTCCAAATTCCCTCAGACTCAGAGCCCAGGGAGGCTTCTGGGCTGCGGCTCAGCTACGGTCTGGCTCTTTCTACCAGCAGGGGGCACTGTCTGCCCACGGTACGCATTTTGGCTTCTTCTTCCTGCTTTTAACCACACAGCTACAACCCTGTTGTTTCTGTCTCCTAATCAGAACACACCACCTGTGCCTCAGGTGGCAGAGCATCAGGATGGCACTTTGCATCCCTGTGGCTATCTGCAGGACTTGCAGGTAGGAACTACAGTACCAAACAGCAAGCACTGTTCTTGCCTCCAGAAGCCAGGGTCAGATGTGGCATCCCACCGGAAATGCACCAGGCCAGTGACTACAGGTTATCCATCCCTTCAACCTCTATTTCCTTTTTAGATGAGATATTAAACTACAAAACGTGAGATGACACAAATGGAAAGGGTAGATTCTACACACATACAAATGGGGTTGCTGGAACAATGTTTAAATTATAGTTTCCAAGAGGTATCTTCAGGCCAACAATCACACTGAAGGCCAACCACACATCAGGCACAGGTGTGCATCCTCTACTGTTCACAATGACTGGAAAGAAATTTTATCCCTCCTTTACAGAGGAAAGAGACCTAAGAAGGCTGAAGTTCCCCAATTTGGGCTTTCTTGTTTTGTTTTGTTTTGTTTTTTTAACATTTAACATCCTGAACATGGAGCCCAATGCGGGGCTCGACCTCACAACACTGAGATCATGACTTGAGCCAAAACTGAGTCAGACACTCAACCGACTGAGCCACCCAGGTGTCCCTGTCGTTTTGCTTCTTGATCAGTTCCACCTCTGTCTAAACTGTACTTGCCTGATTCAAAAGTAGTGAGACTTCTGTAAGGTCGGAGGAAGCACCAGATCGGAACCCAGCAGAGCCCATGCTCGTCCCATCATGCCGGCTGCCTCCCTCCATGTGCTGCTCCCAACCCAAGGTGACAGGAGAGGGAATCCAGAGTGGGCTGGTAGTGTGTGTGGGGGCCACCAGGCAGGTGAACAGGCAAGCTGGACTTGCACGCACACTCAGGGATATCTACACTCGTGAAGATCTGTATCTTAGGGCCTGGCAAAAGCCCTTACCACAGGTGACCCCCAAAACTCTTCATGCCATAAGAGGCAGAGGTCCTTCCAAGAGAGGAGACTGACAGGCCCCTAACCCACCTTTCTCAGCAAAGAAACTGTGATTACCGCCCCTTCTCCCTCTGTACACGGTACACTCTATATACTTTCTCTTTGGGTGCATTCTCTGTCCGTTTTCCCATCTAACAAGAATGACTCTCCATCCAGGACAGAAACGGAAAAAGGTTAAAGAACAATATACAGGTGCTTAGCACCACAGATAAAACACTTTCAATTGATAAATTTCCCTCACCTGCTTTACAGGAGTACAATACACACCAGCATAGCACCACAATTAGCTCAAAACTCCAAAGCTAGACCTCTTGGGTTCAAATTCTCAGTCTGACCTTAGTAGCTGTTCAGCCCAAGCCTTTGTTTCCTCTTCTGGAAACTAAGATGGCGATGATGGCAGCACTTGTCTCACAGAGTTGTTAGGAAGATTAAATCGATTTATACAAAACATCTAGATGAGTCACTGGTAATATAGTGATCTCTAATATATTTGCTATTACAATGTTACTGCTAGCATCATGAAATAAAATAATTCCCCAAGTATGTCTTTTTTTTTTTTTTTAAAGATTTTATTTATTTATTTGACAGAGATAGAGACAGCCAGCGAGAGAGGGAGCACAAGCAGGGGGAGTGGGAGAGGAAGAAGCAGGCTCACAGCAGAGGAGCCTGACGTGGGGCTCGATCCCATAACGCCGGGATCACGCCCTGAGCCGAAGGCAGACGCTTAACCGCTGTGCCACCCAGGCGCCCCCCAAGTATGTCTTTATTCACCAAAGTTCCTAAACTCAATTTCAAGGCAAAATATAACAATGGGTTAATAATTTCTACAACTGACAGGTGTTCAGAATGATGCAACCTTAAAAAAATGATGTAACCTTTATGGAAGGGATTCTGATAACATCTAACAAAAATTACAGATGTCCATTTACCTTTTGACTAGGCAGTCTCACTGTTAGGAATTTACCCTGAAGATAAATCCCCATAGATAAAAACAACATATGCATACTTATTAATCGTAGCATTATGTACAAATAAGACCAGAAATGTCCTACACGTCCACCTATGAGATTGGTTGAATAAGCTATGATACAACTGCATAACTGAGTACTACACCCATAAACATGGATAAAGACTTGAAGACAGAAGAACGGAACTCATATAAATCAACTTTTAGGCAATGTTAAGTGAAAAAAGTATACATCATATGTCCATTGAAAGGGCCTAGATCCAACAGCTTCCAGTAACGTTAATCATGCATGCCTACAGTCTAGACCTTGGTTCTAAATGCCAATTCCCACTAAAAAGAACCAGGACTCTTTGGAAAAATAGCTAATTTCAGGTTAGAGGCAAAGGAAATCCAAGGTGAGCCTGAAACATCTTTTTGTGCCAGAAAGTAAGGAAATGCTCCAAGACCAATGGGGGCATAGCAAAAGGACACAGCTGTATCTGAGTCTAGTAACTGGTATATATAAAGAACTCTTATAACAGTAAGATAAATATCTTAATTTAAAAATGGGCAAAGTATTTGAATAGAGAATTCTAAGAAGATATATAAATGGCCAGAAAGTACATGAAAAGATGCTCAACATCATTAGTCACTGAGATACCACTTTATGCTCACTAGGATGGCTATAATTAAAACAAACAACAAATTCCCAGAAAACAAGTGTTGGCCAAGATATGGAGAAATCAGAACCCTTATATATTGCTAGTGGGAAAGTAAAATGGTTTAGTTGCCGTAGGAAATGATTTGGTTTCAGTTAAAACAGAATTGCCATATGACCCTGCACATACTCCTAGGTATGTGCCTACAGAATATGTTTACACACAAACTTATATCTGAATGTTCCTAGCAGCATAATCCATAATAACCAACAACTGAAAACAACCTAAATGTGTATCAACTGATAAGGGGATCAAATGTAGTTTTATCCATGCAATGGGCATTATTTAGCCATACAAGGAGATGGAAGTACTGGTACACACTACAACATTGATGAATCGATAAAACATTAAGCTAAATAATGGGGGGGGGGAATTTGGACTAATAAGTATGAGGTTTCTTTTTAGGGTGATGGAAATGTTCTGGAATTTGATAGTGGTAGTGGGTGCACAACATAGTGAATATACTAAAAACCCTTGAACATTTGAAAGTGGTGAATTTTAGGGGTGCCTGGGTGGCTCAGTCATTAAGCGTCTGCCTTCGGCTCAGGGCGTGATCCCGGCGTTCTGGGATTGAGCCCCGCATCGGGCTCCTCCGCTGGGAGCCTGCTTCTTCCTCTCCCACTCCCCCTGCTTGTGTTCCCTCTCTTGCTGGCTGTCTCTCTGTCAAATAAATAAATAAAATCTTAAAAAAAATAAAAATGAAAAAAAATGGTGAATTTTATGTTGTGGATTACAGCTCAATAAAAAGGACACAGCTGGCTGAAGGGGCTCCCACTCCTCAAATCTGGGGCAATTTGAGCATCAAAAAGAATGAGTTATTAGATTATAACACTCTGAATTTTAAAATTCACAGTGAAAACTATCACCCAAAAAGGGAGAGGGAAGAAAGAAAACTCCTCTTTATAAATGAATGCCAGCTAATAAATGCAGGAGGAATGATGGGATAAGAAAATGACCATTTAAGACTCCTAATGAGATAACGGATTTAGGCAAGGATCATCAGTGGATGCTTATAACTGATGTGTAAAAGGTGGCTGAAGACCAAAATACTCAATAGTACCACCCACCATTTACTGGATAGATCTGGGGGACACCACCTTAACCCGAGAATCAAACCCAACATCACCAATACAGGGACAAGACAATGTGATGCATTAGCACATACACAACCTCACTTATGTATCCTCGCAAAAAGCATTTAACCTGAACCGAATCACGAGGAAACAATAAGACAAATCCAGAATGTGGGACTTTCTATAAGACAACTGACCTGGACTTATCAAATATATTTAGGGGTAAAATGCCCTGATGTTTAAAACTTACTTTAAATGTCTTAGGGAGGGAAAAGCGTGTGCATGCATGCATCTGTGTGTGCACGTGAGAGATAAAGAAATGGAGGGAAAGAGAAAGCAAATGTGGCAAAAATGTTAAAAACTGGTGAATCTATGTTAAAAAAAAAAAAACATGGGTATTCAATATACTTTCAACTTTTCTGTAGGTTTACAATTTTTCAAAATAAGTTGGGAGAAAATGTGTATAATAAATCAGTTTTAAAGAACAAAAATTTAACATGCTTAGTTAAATGTAATAAACAGAAACAACGTATCTCTAATACAATAAAGGTGATTTTCTTGAACATATTTTACTGTTCCCCATTTAAACAGGTAAAAAACATTATGGTATAGTTGCTCTGAAATTCCTCTATGAAGCTTGAAGACTTCTGAATTAGTTAAATAAAAGTTAGTCCAATTCAGTGGATACAAAATTTATCTAAGAGACAAGAAAATACGCTGGATAACTCAAAAACCCCACTGTACTGTACCCGCAGCTTAGAACTCCACATACTTCAAAATATGGCTTCAAGATGTTTCTTCTTTAATAGAATTTCTGTTAACTTTTAGTGAGACAGGTATACAATTTTTTGCTACACGGTAGACAGGCCATATGACTAGCAGACAATTCAATTTTTATCTCCAGTGAGATGATTTATCATAAAGAAAGTCACCAAAAATTGTAAGCAGTCTGGATTCGTGTTTATTGAAGCCAGTAATTAGAGACATCTTCTTTTCCAGCACTAGAAAGCAAGATTCCACATGACTGCATAACTGCATCCGGTTAGAGCCACACCCCTGGACTAAGGCTGGTGGGGGAATAATCTGCAGTCCTAATTTTAAGTTAGAAATACCAATAAACTTAGTATAGAGACGACAGCAAACTTCCACTTACAGCATCAACATCGTTAAGGTCATGATGTACAGAGCAGTCACTTTCAACTTTGTTAAACTAATAAAACACGAAAACGTCTTCAGTTTAAATAGTGATTTTTAAAATGCCAATCAAAAAAAAAAGTGCAAACAAAATTAAATAATTCTAGCAGCATACCCGTTGCATTTTTAGGAAAGACCAATTCATGGCCCTTATCGTGGCCACATCTTCAAGGTTGGGCTTATTTCTTTGATTTTTCCATTTTAAAGACAGACAGCAGATGTAACCACTATAATATATATAAATAGTCATAAAATTGTCTTTAACAGTCTACCATACAAGTGTATTCTGCAAATAAAATCAATTTTACTTTAAAAAGTAAAGGCTGTTTACTGTTCGGCCTTTGGTTCCACTGCTTGAAAACCCCAAAATAACAAAAAATATCTCCCCTCTTCCCACCCGCCCCCAAAAAGAACCCTACAGCTCCCCAAAGTTGGTAGACTTTGGCAACCACTGTGCACATGACATTACACGCACCAGTGTCTTCTGCTACCAAGAGCATCCACTTGTCATGAGAAACTAAAAGTGATCTCCAAGAAACCTTCCCTCACAAGACAGGTGTCTTAGCATTTCATCAGTTTTAGTACATTTTATATTGACACAAAAGTGCTTATCAGTTTAAATGATAAAAAAATTTTTTAACGTAAAATTTTGCAGTAAAATTTGAAATCACACTGTATCCCCTGTAGGCATGTGCCTTTCCAGTAATTCTTGTTTCTGAGGTCATTATTTTGTCCCCACCCCCACCCCAGCTGCTATAGAGAGAGGGATTAAGTGACCCCACCATCAGTGTGGCCACAGCTGTTGGGCACCTATTGGTCACTACACCACAGCTATCCTTATACAGTCAGTTACTGTCATTATCTGGACAATCGAGTAACTGGAAGCCACAACACATTTAAAAACAAAAACTGAATTTAAAAAGGGGTGAAAAAGTGTATTTTTAACAATTAAAACTGGCACAAGGAACATGTTTTTGTTTGTCGGAAAGGCAACTAAATACTCAGCTTTCTCCTTAACAGTGTTCAGACCTTTACAAAAAAGCAATTCAAGACAGTCTTAGAGTCTTGTCTTGTTATGTAACACAGGATATTAAGTTATGCCCAGTACTAGGTTAGTGGTCAGTCAAATGTGGTATGTAAAAGTAATGACATTAGGGAAGTTATGCTCAGACACAGTACAACAAACTTCATATAAAAAAAGTAAACTCCACATAAGTGAACTGTGGTTTTTTTTTCCCTTGGTTTGACAACAAATGTTTTATACATTAAATTAGTGGTAGTGTTTGCATTCAAATGTTCTATGTCATGTATAAAATTAAAAGTGCCATTTCAAATCCACAGAAGTCATTTCCAGAATGGTGGTATGACATGACAATGTGTATGAATTTGCCCTAAAGGGAAATACTGAAACTCTTATTTCCATAAGAAAAAAAAAAACCAAAACGCTACCTTTTATGAAAAACACAAACAAGAGAAATGTATCATTTCCATTTTCAATATAAAACATTCACACTTATTTGTCCACTGATCAGACCAAGAGAGCTAGGACAAGACCCTTTTGCATCAATGGAACTCTGTGAAGGTTTCCACAGACCGTAAGGCAGGGATTGGTGCAAGCCAATTCATCAGAGTGCAATTACATTACAAACCTCCCTCAAACTTTCTGTAGCACATTGCATTATGGTAAAATGAGAGGTTGGTTACCCATTCTCTATTAGTAGGCCAGCCTGTGGTAGTATAAAAAAAATTTTTTTAAATTTAAAAAACAAAGCAGGAGCTATTACAAAACAATTCAAAGTAAACTAATTGTAACTGCTGACTTTCAACACACCCCACAGTGACTGTCTGCCCCGATGGACATCCGTGGAGCCCAGCACGTCCCACAAGGACATGGCCTGTGCCACACATGTGATTCTGAGGCAGCTGCCATCTTCCCCACCCCTGTGTCAGCTCCACCTGACTCAGGCACCCCCACATTCTACATATCTGTCATAAGTTAAAGATGCATTCAGAACAAGTCTAATTCCCATTTTCTTACTGTTTAGTTTGGAAATGCTTTTGATTTTAAATCTTAAAAATGATTATTTGACTTTCTACTGACCGCACAGTATTTACTCACACTGCTCATCTCCGCCTTCCTCATCTCCTTCGACATTCAGCTTCCCCACCATCACTTCTCTCATTCCTCCTTTCAGTCTTTATCTTTCCTGGACTTGCTACTTAATCTGCTTCCCAAGAACAAGTGAATTTGCTAACACGCAACTGGTCAGACTAATCACCCTCTGATCAATGATTACCTGGTCTCATGTACTCCACCCTGAGAGAAAGCAGGCCCTCTTTCTCTCATCTACCTTACCTTCCACAAGAAGCCCACTTGCTTCCCACGAGAGAGCCGCATGCCTGAGAGTCCAAGGGTTATCCTTAACAAAGGGGTCTGACACGTAACCTTCCTAAATGTGCATTTCATACTTGGACGAGTCAATGAAGTATTTTTTAAGTTCATTTCCCCTGCCCCAAAAAACTGATAGCATGTGCCATATCAGAAAAATCCTTGTCTTAGCAGATCAATATACATAGTTATTTGGTCATTTTACATATGCACTTTTTGAGGAGGATCAGGCTTCATTTTCTGTTGAAGAGTTTGTTACCATGGAGTCTGGCTTTCGAGTCATTCTATCCAGTTCTTCCTGAACATTTGTCAACACAGTCTTTTGTCCTTAAAAAAAAAAAAAAAAAGGCAGAAGTGATGGGAAAAATTATTTTTCTGAAAGGAACATTTAATATTACACTGACTTCTGTAATCAGTGATATCAACCTCAATAAGAATGAAAGCAAGTCTTTTTTCATCGCAATGATTTTAAGAAGATACCCCAATTCAACCCTTCTTAATCCCAAACATCACAGGTCTGTGTTCCCCTGAATACATAACTGCCCCCTGTGTGGGCATGCCTTTGTGCCAAATATAAGGGCCTTTCTGAAAACATTCTCACCACCCAACTCCAACCCCATGCACTGTCATCACTGCCTTCTTAGAGGTGGTATGTGAGTTAATGGTATACCGCAATCTACTTTCTGTGCCTCAGACAGGTGTTTAGGTTTTGTTTTTAATTACAACACTCTAACTCACATGGGTAGTCTAGAAACACTATGTTTCAAGAAGAATTTAAGACTAAGGCCAAACATTTCAATACTGCACAAAGTCAGTGCTCATATTCTTTTGTTATCAAATGCTAACTGAGGTCTAGAAATGACCCTTATCTCCTATCAGGGGATACCAGCCCGGGGCCACCAGACCCGACTGAGAGTCTCCAAGAACTCAGGAGCCCCTGATGGCCTGGCTGACCTAAGGATGGAGCGATCTCCTGAGGACCTCCTTCCATCTAAAAACACCGATTAGGGAAAATACTGTATTAACATTCCTTACAGTCAATGGAAAAGTAAAAGCAAAACCCTTTTTAAAATGGCCTCAAGCTTGGGGTGCCTGGGTGGCTCAGTTGGTTAAGCATCTGCCTTCGGCTCGGGTCATGATCTCAGGGTCCTGGGACTGAGCCCCACAACAGGCTCCCTACTCAGCAGGGAGCCTGCTTCTCCCTCTTCCTCTGCCCCTCCCCCATGCTCATGTGTGCGTGCACGCGTTCTCTCTCTCAAATAAATAAAATCTTTTAAAAAAATAACTGATTTCTTAAAAAAATAAAATGGCCTCAAGCTTCCTGGCCTCAAGGAACCTGGCTCTTTTGTTTCAAAGGCCTCCAAGACAGACTCGCCCTACTGCCCACATGGAAGGACAGGAGGGTGGGCTGCCATAGACAGGAGTGTGTGTGACAAGTGGGGAGCTTCATAGAAGAGGAAAGGATGACCCTCCAGTGAGACAGGGAAGGTTCACAGACTCCAGCTCAAGACAAGACTAGGGACAGTGAACAAAAATCTTTATAAAGCCTCACAGAAAATTAAACATAATAAATAAAATGTCAATGTTACACTCTAGACCATGACCTCCCATGAATAGTTCCGACACCAGGGCCACATGTACAGTTAAAAATATACCTCAATTCACCCAAAAGTCAGTTCCTGAGAATCCAATGTTACATAAATCCCACCTTAAATGTGCCAAGGAAACCTGCATGCTAATAAGGTAATCCTATCGTAAAGTGTACTGCTCGGTATAAGGCAGGAATGTGCTACTTGCTTGGCTGTTCAGAACACAGAGGATCTGCACGTCAGGTGAAGGCAGATGCTCCTGTCCTTCCCCCCACCTCCAGTACTGCTCAACCACAAGGATCAGAGGTCTCCAAGCGTCCTTCAGTACCTGACTTCTTGGCTGTGCTCTGCACACCACCAGCACCAGGACTTCCGGGAGAACCTGTTTTTTTACTCAGCAGGCTGTTGAAGAAGCTGGCCAACACACCTTCACTTGCTGCATTATCTAAGGAAACATTAAGAAAAGTAGCGTCACACCACTGCACAGAGGACTCACCACCACCACAAAAGTAGTTTTCAGCCCGGAATTATCCTTTTGTGGCTATCATCTTTCCCAGACAATGAGCACTTCATTTACTATGATTTCTTATATACGGCCACTGCCAAGGATAACTACGTGTTAGCATGATTAAGTAAGTGCAAACCTGTTTACATTTTCCATCTGTTTGGGGACATAATATAACTCATGCTCCCCAACATCCCCCTGTCCACAAAACAGTGTTTTTCAAAGATTCATAAGCCCTTAACACTCCGAAGATGCTGTGAAAAGCTCTCATTATGAATAAAAGATTGTTATCACACATGCAAGGACTAAATAACATTTTGTTTTGAGAGTTTTACTGTAGCCAACATCTTTGGGTATTACTAAGTTACTGGGATAAGGGCTATTTAAACTATTAAGTAACTGAGCTTGACAAGAGAAGTGAAGGGGGAAGAAAATCCCACAATTCATAAATGGTAATCATATAAAAATGAGAAACAAAACCAAGGACTCAAAATACACACTTCATTGTATTTTACTTTATTTATTTTTAAAAGTAGCCTCCACACCCAATGTGGGGCTCGAACTCATGACCCCAAGATCAATAGTCACATGCTCTACCAACTGAGCCAGCGAGGTACCTCTCAAAGAACACATTTTTTAAAATTTATCATTTATTTATTTAAGATAATTTATTTTTAAAAAATAAATTTAAATAAAATTTTATTTGAGAGAGCGCACACGTGCATGCACAAGCAGGGGGAGCAGTAGGCAGAGGGAGAGGGAGAAGCAGGCTCCCCGCTGAGCAGGGAGTCTGATGTAGGCTTGATCCCAGGACCCTGAGAAGGCAGGGGTGAGCCAAAGGCAGACACTCAACCGACTGAGCCATCCAGACACCCTAAGATTTTTTATTTTTAAGTAATTTCCACACCCAACATGGGACTCAAACTCACAACCCTGAGATCAAGAGTCGCATGCTCCACCTACTGAGCCAGACAGGCGCCTCTCAAAATACAGATTTTAAAGTGACTTCTTGGGATGCCTGGGTGGCTCAGTCATTTAGGTGTCTGCCTTTGGCTCAGATCATGATCCCAGGGTCCTGCTGAGCGGGGAGTCTACTTTTCTTTCCCTCTCCCCCCCGCCCCGTCCCTCTCCCCTGCTCATGCTCTGTCTCTCTCTCTCTCAAGTAAATAAATAAAATCTTAAAAAAAAAGTGACTTACATTGTATTGCTCTCTGAAGGAACCTGCACAGCCTAACTGGGGTCTTACACAGAGCTAGATGCAAAGGCCACTGATTCCAACAAAGGGACAGGCCTTAGTCCCTGCCCAACCATGAGCCCCCTCCCTTTGAGCAAGGGAAGGGGGAAAGCAGCCCCTTCTTGGGGGGAAGAGCAGCCCAGCTGCCATGAGTCTCCACCTTCCAAACCCAGCCACCCAGGCCCTTCAGGGCTCAGGCCTAAGACTAAACACTCTCCACAGAGACAGGATACGTACTTTTGATGTTTGGGTCCGGCTTCTTTACTGATGTGCCTGGGGAGGCACTAGGCACACTGGCTGGCCCTCCCCGGCCCTGAGTTCTTGGAGAGCCAGAGGGTCCTCTCGCAGGGGATTCCTAAGTCCAAAATCAGCCCAAGTTATACACAGGCATAAAAATAACAGGAAATACATATTCCAAAAATGAAGACATTCTCTGCAGGACATTTTTCACAGTCTAGGGAGAAGGGTGAAGGACTGGGAGTTTGCTCTAGCTCAGTCTCTTTCTAGACCTTAGTTTCTCCTTAGAGAGGAGGTATCAAGATAAGAAAGCCTGCTCACTCTATTTCCCAGAGCTATATTCCTTCCTGCATTTCCTGAGTCCCTATTGTGTTCCTGGCCCTGGGCCTTCAGGGAAACCAAATTTCCTTGAAAATACAAAAACTCATACAAGTATAAACTCTTAGAAATAATGCCGTAAAGTCTGATGACACCTACAACACTGGGCCTTGACCCCCTGTTTAGTTTAAGTTACTCACAGAGGCTCTCGTGGGCGTGGCTGGCTGCTTGGCAAGGAGTGACTGCAAAGAGACGGACACAGTGGCTATTAACCAAGGCCTGAAGAGTGTACTGAAGGTCTGTAGAAACACTTACTTCCCAGTGTTCCACTAGAGGGCGCCATTAACAACAACAAAGTCACAGATTTTATATTATGCTTGCAAAAAATTTAAATTCAGCAATTTGGTATATGGTGAAAAAAATAATCCAAGTAACCAGTTTTGGAGCTAAGGAAGCAAGGAGAGCACAGAAGGGAGGACCGGCTGACAAAAGAACCATCAACACCCCAGCCTGCTGAGCTGCCTGCACCATGAGGCCGACCCGTGACATGGGTAGGAGACATGTCTAAGTCATAGCAAAACAGAAAGGTGAGAGTGGGTTTGCATTCCCAACTGTCAGCCTGGGGAAGTTACTCTCCCCACCTACAAAACGGATACGACAGCTCACCCGCCTTCATGCACAGGGCTGTGTAGGGCTATGTAAAATAATGGAAGTGAGGTCACGGCACTTGGTAAACTGTCAACACAGGAGGTATTATGCCAGGAAACCTAATTTCCAGAGAGAAAGGTTACTTAAAATGATACTAAACGTCTCATTGCTGAGAAGCTGCAAGCAGGCAGGGGATCACCTGAGGCAGATGGTATAACCCCTACTCTGTACCAATGCTAGAAATGGGAGGGAACAAGGAGACCTGGTTACAACCCCTTTAACGCTCTGATGCCCTCAACCTCACCCCAGGGGACTGGCATTTCATGCATGAGAAGGCCTCTGCTCTGGCCTCACTGGTTCTTCTTCTTCTTCTTCTTACCTGTTGCTTCATTAGGAACACCTGCTCATCCTCCGCTGCCAACTCTTTGTCATGGACCAGCTGTGAAGTGAGTGACATACTCATTTGTGGTCACAGGGCAAAAACACCCAAACTAGTTTCAAAATTCTTGATGAAAGAATCTTGGGCTTGGGTCTCAATACGGGCCTGGGGAGAATCCCTGCTGCAACTGCACAATTATGTTTTTTCTAGCCTGGAACCAACTCTGTTCCAAGACTAGCCTTGGCATGTGGCCAACTGACATTTTCAAGTCTGGCTGGTTCTAACACTTCCCAGATCAGGCCTGCAGATCAGAGAAGCGGGGATCTCCCAATAGTTATCCAGAGGCGGTGGTGGCACTCTCAGGACTTAGTGGGAAACTTTAGCCCAACTCCACGTGGGCACTCCATCACTCATGCCCCACCACCTGGAGCCATTTACTTAATACTAGACTTGAGCTGACCTTTTTTTTTCTTTTAAAGTCCCTTGGATTACTTTTTTTCTTCCCCTGAAAGTGGTTCAATATGTAAAATGTATTTCTTTACAAATTTCTTCTCTCATAAAAAACAAACCCCCAACAAAACACAAAATCTACAACTCAAAGCAAGGGACTTGGGTACCTTTCTCACAGGTGGTTTCACAATAAAATCTTCATATACATCTTCTGCCTTCACAGTTGTGAAATTTTCATGTAAAATTGCTATTTTCTTTTCATTGTCCCAACCTGCAGGTCTAAAAGCAAGGAAATAGGGATTACTTTAGAGCATATTCAGAGTTAGAGAGGGCTCCTAGGTGACAGCCTTTCCCACAAGATCTGGTCTGTAGTTGCTGGGGCTGGCTTGTAACTTGTGGCAGACAAGTCAAAATTTAGCGGTGGCATAACCCTCCAGCTTGACATCGCAGGTCCTGCTCCAGACTGAGCTCATGGGGAATAAGATCTAAGGAACCAGAATGAGATCTTACTAACTACACATGCTGACCCACAGAAGTGTTCAGAGCTTTCACACAACTCCACCCAGAAAAGCAAGGACACGATGGGGCCTTATTCTGACAGAGTGGAAGATGCAAAGAATAACACAGAGAACAGAGCTCAGGATGAGGCTGTTTGTCTTTGGCTTCAGTGTAGAGGAACTCTGAGAACTCTTCTGAAAAGTTTTCTTATGGCCTGCTTTATTAATGTTACCGGCGTGGGAAGATGTGGAGCAAAGGAGGGCACCACAACCTACACTCGCCTGAGCCCCAAACCAAAGGAACACAAGGAGTCCTTGAGGCTCCTACATGGATGCTGCCCTTGATTGATACCACTAAGCAAGATGGCACCCAGGTTCCATTAAGTTAAGCTGCAGTAGCCTACCTTCCCACCGGACTCTCCTACGAGGGCAACTGTAAAATGCCCTACACAACATACTTTTGAACTCTACGAACTTTAAAAAATGGCAAATGATTGTTCTCACAGGCCTCCCTTTCCCCACATAAGCCCTGCTTTACAGCTTTAGGACCCAAATGACGTTCTCAGCCAGGGTACTCCATCTGAATGGTTTTGCTGACTTCACCAGCTCCCAAAGAGCTAAACTACCAACAGGATCAAAGATGCAAAGGGACAGGGTGTGATCAAGATACCACCAGGACCCAGGCAGCCTTCAGAAGCTGTGAGATGCTTCTTCTCTCCAGAACAGGAAAATCCCCAACGCATCTTCCTCGGCTTCCTATTCCTCAGGATCCCAAGCGATGTGGGCACTCACATACCACTCACTGAGCTTGTGTCCTTGGTGCTTGCCTGATTGCTCTGGACAACAATTCTCTAAAAATCCATCCAAGCCTCTAGCTTTGCCATCTGTGAGTAGCCCGAATGAGGCTCTCCCTGAATGTTCAGGAAGCAACCTTACTTAGTCTCCAGAGCTCTTGGGTTTCACAGCTTCAGCCTTCTCAGAAACTGTCCCTCCATTCCTTCTGGCCTGCTTAGCACACACACATTCAGCGTTCCAGCACCACCCCCTCTGCCCTCCATGCCATACTGCCTCCACTACAATATTACTGCCCAACCCCTGCCCTCCAGTGCTGTGTGCAGGGACCACACCTTGTTTATTTCTGCATCCTTAGCATAGAACCTGGGCACATAGGAAGTGCTCAGTAGTTGCTAAAGGAATTCTAATTCCAAGCTGAGAGAATATCTAAGCCTACGAACAGTGATCTCCTAGCACAAGTCCTCTCAGAGGCCACACGGCTTCAACATTCATTCATGATCACACAAACTGGAGCAAACAGGTATCTAAATTTCTGCCCAAGACCATCAGCTCCACTAGCTCTCAAAATATGAAATGCCAAAAACACAGTAAGTATTCAGTATAGCTAAAGCCCATGCTGATAAGTACACCAATGAAGGTGCCTGCAATCTTCCCCTCCAATGGGCAGAGAAATCAAATGCTTCAAAAAAGATATCAGAATCCCCAAAGCCCAATTCCCTACACTTCAACTCCCTCCTCCAGCCAGTATTCCATCAGAGCTGACAGTAAGTGGGAAAAATGGCGGGCTTAAGTTTTGGCACCTTGCTCTCAAAGAAGAAAGGCAGCACCCCCGACCTCACTCCACCTACTCCCCTTAGACTAAAGGCAGAATGGCAACTAATCTGGAGAGGAGCTGGGTGTATCTATCCCCTGTGAGGTCCAGCTCAAGTGCTTTGCCCCAAGGCGGCAGAAAGCTGGCTGTGTATGACAGAGACAGAAGGCACCTTACTTGGAAGGATAAAATGTGAAGAGCAAATGTACCATAAAAAGAAGCATTTGAAAAAAAACAAAAACAAAAACATTTGAAATAACCTATAAGGAACTCACATAAAAACTGCATCCTTTTCCACAACTAAGGCAGGTGTGATAAAGTGGAAGCCATAAGTTTTATGAACAATGTACTTATACAACAAGTCAAGGTTTTTCTCCTCCTTCACTGATGTGTAAATCAAGGCTGCTCCATCTAATCAATCTGCTTAAGGAAAACAAATTCACTGCAGAAGGAGATAAAAGCAAACACATACAAGCATAACCCTCAAAGTACTATTCACAGGTGAATCAGTTTTTGATCAATACACTCATTATCAATAGAAAGTGTTAAAACTTTTAAAACTAAAACGGTAATCATAACAGATGAACCATATCAAAAGCATAAAGCCTGTCAATGCTGGCAGATCATGCACCTCATTTTTTAACATGTAGACTGCTACCTTTTGACCCATCAGGTTGGTTCCTAAGCAGTCAAGTTACTGGCTCTGAGGTTAGCCCAGAAAACACCCTCAGCATATCCAAGGTACACAGATTCATTACTAGACAAATGTTCACACAGGATCCAGTTTAACATTAAGCCCATCTTTTATAAGAGATGGGTACCTAACATGTATCAGCACCCTCCACTGAGGTGGACAAGATAAAAGGCCCAGAGGAAGTGGCAGGAACCTATCCCTAACCCCCATATCCCAGGGTATGGGACCACAGCACCAACTGCTATTGTATTTTTACAGAAATAAGACTCAAAAGACTATTGACACAGTATCTCTTGCATGGACAGCACAAAACCAACGTATGGGAAAAACTCTGTGGCATCTAAAATAATCTTGTGTTGGGTAATTAACTTTTTCTGCAAAAACGTAAAGTTTAAGAGAACTTCCAAGATACAATAAAAGTAGTTTGGTAATGAGACTATCCATATCAGCTTTCTTCTTAATATGAAAACCTTATCAAAGGTACAGCATTAAAAATACAAAGTGATGAAAGACAGACACAAATTATTAAGTCTCATATTCCAATACTGTAAAACAAAAAACTAGTAAAAAGATGTATACAATTTCTCCATGGCAGAAGACTGTTCTGGATTCAGGAAGTACTTTAGCTTTTTGAAAATGCCCCATCTGGAGAGAAGCCTGGATTAGCACTGTGCTCTGGGGAGCCTGTGCTCTTATGCCCTGACACAGCATTCCAAGGATACACTGGAGACAGAACCTCCGTAGGTGTGACTGGATGAAGTCAAAGTGCTCGTCCCTGTAATCATGCTCCTTCTCCAGGACACTCACTGCATCACACTGCAGGGAAGACAGAAAGAGAAAGGAGTCATCTTTTTGCTTCTCTCCCTGCTGAGGATGGGCACAGCACCTTCTTTAGAAATGAAGTATCATCGTTCCAAAGAAGAAAGCCGTAGCCATAATTACACAGGAGTCAAAAACAACTGGAGATTTTTCTTTCACCCTGGGCCACAGTTTCCAGAGCTGTAAAGTGGGGACAGAACAGTCTGACCACCTCACAACTGTTCTAAGAACCATACATAGTCACATCAGAAAGCAGGCCGGTGGGACATGGCTGTGCACTGCACACTCCACAGGACTTCTGTCTCACAGAATATAATGTGAACGGTACTCTGTGGTTGAGAAGAAAGTGCTTTTGAAACCCAAAATGTTGTGTGTGTTTTAAGTCCATTTATTTTTTTAAGTAATCTCTACACACAACGTGGGGCTCAAACTCAACGACCTGAGATCAAGAGTCCTACGCTCTTCCGACTGAGCCAGCCAGGCACCCAAAAACCCAAAATGTTTTTAAAGCTACTTTTTTCCTTTTGCAAGAGAAACATCTTATATCTCCCTGACTGAACTTAATTTTCATTCCCACATCATCATACTATAGGGTACTGAGTGTTGTGTTCCTTTCTGAAAGTCATCACAAATCCAACAGATTTTAAGAGGCCAAAACCCTAGAGAATTCTGCTCTTCTACATTATTTTTTACCATCAGCTTAGGCTAGATCAACTGGTTCACAGAGCCTTAAGAAAACTGCTTTTAGCTCTACATTTGAATCACTCAATAAAGTTGACAGTGCTTCATGGAGAGATTAACTCAAACTATGAACAAACTGAGTGATGTCATGTTTCCAGCAGCAACATTAAATGACAATATTCTCCAGCCTGACGTATTCAATGTACCCTAATGAATCCCAAATTCGTACAACTCTTCCACAGGAAGACACACAAGTAAAGCCTCTTAGTTTCTTTCACATGGTGATTGTACACTGGCCAAACCCAGCCAGATTTACAATTCCCTGGCACATACCTTTGTGCACACCACCAACACTGGGATTCCCAGGTTATGAGTCAGCATATTGTCACCAAGGGGCAAGGCAACATTTTCTTCATCAGGACCTGCAGTCAAAGGTCCTCTTCTCTGTGGGGAACCTTGACAACCTTCTTCAGGCTCAACATAGTCTTGAAAATCTTTCACAACTACAGGTGAAAAAAGGAAAAGAAAATCACACACAAATAAAAAATGCACATGCCAGTTTCAGAAAACCAAAAAAGGCAGTAATAAGCACAAAACGTAAAGAGTTATGACAAACTTCCAAACTCTGCTCTACTGCAATATTAGGGATTTAAAGGTAGTGATGCAAAAAAATGCCAATTCTGATGCTTCCAGTCTGAGCACTAGAACTTCCAAGCAGCAAAGACATACCCCTGGACATCTTTTAACTATATCCAACTCTTAAAAAGGTTTTGATTTTTTTTTTCAAGATTTTATTTTTAAGTAATCTCTATACCCAATGTGGGGCTTGAACCCACAACTCCGAGATCAAGAGTTGCAGGCTCTGGGGCGCCTGGGTGGCACAGCGGTTAAGCATCTGCCTTTTAAAAAAAAAAAAAAAAAAAGAGTTGCAGGCTCTACCAACCGAACCAGCCAGGCCCCTTAAACAGGTTTTAAACACTTCTGGGGCGCCTGGGTGGCACAGAGGTTAAGCGTCTGCCTTCGGCTCAGGGCGTGATCCCGGCATTATGGGATCGAGACCCACATCAGGCTCCTCTGCTATGAGCCTGCTTCTTCCTTTCCCACTCCCCCTGCTTGTGTTACCTCTCTCGCTGGCTGTCTCTATCTCTGTTGAATAAATAAATAATATCTTTAAAGAAAAAAAAAACTTCTAAGATTTTAATTCTATTATGAAAAAAGCCACATTTCTTATATATCTAATATTTTTAAAAAATGAGACTAGTAAAACCATCTGAATTCCACAAGAACATGCTGTTTCTATACAGCTAACATATGTCTGCACTAAGGAGCGAGGCTGGGCTTGGCCAGCCCATCCACATCTCTTCATCATCCTCACTCTTGTGGACTCAGTCTCATTTTTAGGAGATCCTGAGTCACTGTGCAGTGCTGACGACCTGTTCCTGCCTAACACACGAAGGAGTCAGCAGTATAATGTCCACTTCTTGGCGCACACAGTCACTACTTCAGGCCAAGAGTGCAATCCCACGGGAGGGCCTTCAAGCTGAGAATGGTCCATGGTCCTGGTTAAGCTAAGTGAACACAAAGCTCACGGACCCATACCTTTTCATGGATACTTCAAGGCTTACTTATCAGGCCAGAAAACAAGGATATGATAATTAAAGCTACTTTGAGCTACAGCAGCAAACATGCAGCTCTATACCCTTCTACATCCAATAGGACAAAAGGACCAAAATGCATTTTAGCCTCATCCACAACATGCTCATTAAGAAAATGCAAATAAATGGATTAAAGAGAACCAAGAGAATGGTGCTACATACTCCTCTTCATCCACAGAACAGGTTTCAAACATTTTTTTTAAGAGAAGCAGGGGCAAGGGGCAAAGGGAGAGGGAAAGAATCTTTTTTTTTTTTTTTTTTAACATTTTAGTTCTTTGTCAGAAAGAGAGAACACATGCATGAGCACAAGCAGAGGGAGTGGCAGGCAGAGGGGGAAGCAGGCTCCCTGCTGGGACTCAATCCCAGGAACCTGGGATCATCCCTTCCCTCAGCCAAAGGCAGAGGCTTACCCGACTGAGCCACCCAGGTGTCCCACAATTTCTCTTTATTAAGCTCATTCATATAATTTCGTTGTCAATATAAACACTCAAGAGACCTTTACTGCATTTAAAAAACAACAACAAAAAGAGAAGGGTTTTCTGATGAACTTAGCATGGCTGTTGAAGGATTTTGAAGAAATCAAAGGTTCTCAAATGTTCTCCTTGAAAGCATTTTAACAAATCTTCAAATCAATGGAAAATACAATGGCTTAAGTCTGGTTAATACCTATCACTGCCCAACACCACATGAGGCACTCAACCAGGAATTCCAAAATAATGAGCATGGCAGAGCCCATAGCAAGTTATAGGTGAGCTAAGTGGCTATGGGAAGTGAGGGTGGGGCAGCTCCAACGGTGACCTCCAGGAAACTCCATCACCCAGTGCACTGCATGAACTGCTGTATTCTACATATGCCAGGATGTAAAAATAGTTGGGAAGCCCGGGGTTAGACTAGTCACTCTCTAAAGGAATGACTTAATTATGGCTATCCAGCAACCGTAGGAAACACATGTGTTTTTAATAACTCAGCATTTTAGAAAATAAGGTGGAAGGCAGAGTAAGTGTTCATAACATATAGGTTGGTGAAAAAGGAGGATAAAAACATAAAGAACATGTAATTCAGATAAAAAAATAAAAGGAAAAAAGCATTTCCCTTAGGGTGCACACATACCACAGTATTAACAATTTCTTTCCAATGGTGGAATGGACAATATTTCCTAGTCCACCCCAGGGGCCCCCTTTAGCATCTCATGGGAGTGGGTAGGGGAAGGAGATCAGAGTGCTCTACCCTAGCTGCTGCCTCTCTCTCTCTCATCTTTTCCCTCCTACCTCACTGATCATCCACTGGTTCCAGTCCTGAAAAGATCCCACAGACAGCACCTCATTTTTTTTCTCTATTTGATAAGCAAGGGAAGTCCCAGACATAAAGCAGGGAAGACTAACCTACACAAGCACCACCTTCTAGCAGCAAGGTGTTGCTCTGGCCTCCCCCGTCACTGCCAGCCACACAGCTGCCACAGATTCAGGAGCCCTGGGGAAATAAATCCTGAAAGAGCGGCGTGCCATGGAGCAGCATTCCAAACTCAGCAGACTGGAGACTGGTGTTGGACTGGAAGTAGGCTGGGTGACAGCCCTTCACTCATTTAATATAATACCTAGAGTCCAACTGATGGGCCAAGTGGGAGTCTCATGAGCAAGAAGATGACTGACTGCTTTATGAAAATGTAACCTAAAGCCAGCACTAACAAAGTCACGCCTTCAATATGCAACACAAAGGCACGACTACCATCCAAACATCTCAGAGGAAGGGCAGTGAAAACAAGAGAGGCCTTCAGAAGGTTAACCAGAGTCATGAGGCATGGATGTGGTTCCAGCAATCGCTAGTTCCCCTCCTGTGTCCTCTCTTCTCTTCCTCCTTGTAAGCAAATCCAACCCTGATACACAGAACACGCGGCCATACAGAACTACATTTCCCAGCCTCCTTAGGAAGACAATAGGCACGCTGCCTTCAGTCCCTCTTTCCTCTTCTTCCATGGGCTGTCTGGAACACGGATGTGAGGACTACAGCTCTAGTTGTCCAGAGGAAGAGAACCACATCCTAAAGATGACAAAACAATAAGAAGAAGGAACCAGGGTCTTTGACCTGCCTTCCCAGAGCTGCTTTTCAGGCTGGAATTGCCTACCTCTGGATTTCATTTACAGGACAGAGAAATCAACTTCAGTCTTGTTTAAACCACTGTTATTTTGGGTTTTGTGTCACAAGCAGCTGAATCTAATCCTAAGTGACAGACATCAATGACTAAGCACAAAATAAATTCAATAGTTCACGGGAACACAAAGTTCCAGGAGTAGGTATCTTGTCTGCTGTGTGCATCTCCGATGCCTAGAACAGACCCAGTATAAGAGAGACACTTTCCCTATGTGGGAAAGAACAATATCCTTGGCTTGATCTTTTTTTTGTTTTAAAAATCTTCACAAGGTTGTAACACTAAGAAAACAGATTCAGAGACTGAAATTTCCAAGGCATTAACCCATTAATCTGGGTAAGATGCTAAATGGGCAGTGAAAGACAAACCGCTCTTCAGCCTCAGAACTATTCTAAGAAGTTGTCTTTAAGGTCTCTATTCCAGGGGAAAAAGAGGCATTATCTAGAAATGTCAGTGGTTGAAGATAGACGAGCTGAGCTGCATAACAACCACGGTTAGCACACATGAAGGTGAGCCAGGAAACGAACATGCATGAGGCAAACCAAAGAATTAGACGTTAAACTCCCCGTTTTATCTAATGTGGGACAGGAGCAAGAGGAATTTATGAAAGGAAGACACACAACAAGAGTTCTGATTTAGAAAGCACATCAAAATTTCTGAACCCGTCTGCCAGTAAGTGTGAAGATCCCGTGTGCCATGCCCTAGAAGCCCTTATTAATTCACTAAAGGGAATGATGTCATCCTGTGGCAAAAAGCCAGGCTGAGCCCAGCCTGCCCTGGCCAAGACTGCTGCTGCTGCACACGGCCACAGCCCCAACCCCTGCCCCTCCCATTTCCCTGGCAAGTGGACAGAAGCTGATGTAAGTGCACAGAAGCAAGGGAAAGGAAAAATAAGCTTCTGAATCACAATAAGGAAAAACAAAACAAAACAAACTTTAATTTGAAAGTTCTCTGTTGTCAAAAGGACTTGGGTGTCCTTAGTCTCAAAATAGCCTTTCATTTTAATAACAAAAAAAAAAATGACCTTCCTATTTGTAACTAAAATCATACTTGCTGGATTCCAAAATGAACTAATAAGATAGAAGCTGAAAGATTTGTCTTTTGTAGGGCTTCCTTTAAACCTGTCAATAAAAGAGTCCAAGGGGCCTCAATGGAATCCCAGGTTAATGGACTTAAGCTGCAGATCCCCCAGTAAGTCTCCACAACCACTGATGCTAACTCAGCAGCCAAGGTTAACACAAAAGTGAAAAGACCCACAGAACTGATCCAAATTTGAAGGATGAGGAAAGAACCCTTATTTTAAAAGAGAACCAACGAAGATAATAAGGAATATGGATTCATTTACTTTCTCAACTGTGATGCTTGAGAGAAACACTGCTTTAGATACTTTTTGACTACTGGATTTACAAGAGAAACTCTGAAATAAATGGTGCAAAAAAACCCACATATTCTGTAAGGGAAGCTCTGTAACCTTTTGACACTGTGAAAAGGAACGTGGCTTGAACCATCCAAAGACACTAGTGAATTTTCCAATTAAGAAAATCCTACTTTAGGGGCACCTGGGGGGCTCAGTTGTTAAGCCTCTGCCTTTGGCTCAGGGCGTGATCCCGGCGTTCTGGGATCAAGCCCCACATCAGGCTCCTCCACTAGGAGCCTGCTTCTTCCTCTCCCGCTCCCCCTGCTTGTGTTCCCTTTCTCGCTGGCTGTCTCTGTCAAAAAAATAAATAAAATCTTTAAAAAAAAAAAGAAAANCTAGTGAATTTTCCAATTAAGAAAATCCTACTTTAGGGGCACCTGGGGGGCTCAGTTGTTAAGCCTCTGCCTTTGGCTCAGGGCGTGATCCCGGCGTTCTGGGATCAAGCCCCACATCAGGCTCCTCCACTAGGAGCCTGCTTCTTCCTCTCCCGCTCCCCCTGCTTGTGTTCCCTTTCTCGCTGGCTGTCTCTGTCAAAAAAATAAATAAAATCTTTAAAAAAAAAAGAAAATCCTATTCTACTTACACTTCCGTTCCAGCTCCCTCATTTCTTCTGGTGGAATTTTCATTTTATCAATGTGCTCACGTAAAACACTAGCCCATTTCTGTAGAGATTCCATCACGGTCCAAGGTCTAGACATGTCTGCAACAAAAATGACCAGGGTCTCCGGCAAGGATTCAGCAGAAACTGCAAACTTCAGCAAGCCTTTGTGGTATAGGTCTCCATCCAGAATCCACACATTGCAGCGTGTGTGATCTAAAAGAAGTAGTAAAGCTAAGTTACTATCTGACAATAACCATCAGCACAGCTGAAAAAAAGCCACATCAAGAAGAACTTGAGGAGGGGCGCCTGGGAGGCTCAGTTGTTAAGTGTCCGCCTTTGGCTCGGCATGATCCCAGGGTCCTGGGATTGAGCCCCACATCAGGCTCCATGCTCTGCTGGGAGCCTGCTTCTTCCTCTCCCACTCCCCCTGCTTGTGTTCCCTCTCTCGCTGGCTGTCTCTCTCTCTCTCTGTTCAATCAATCAATCAATACATAAATAAATAAAATCTTAAAAAAAAAAAAAACACAAACTTGAGGAGTGCCTGGGTGGCTCAGTTGGTTAAGCATCTGCCCTCGGCTCAGGTCATGATCTCGGGGTCCTGAGATCCAGCCCTGCATCAGTGTGTCAGGCTCCCTGCTTAGTGGGGTCTACTGTTTCCTCTCTCTCTACCCTCCCCCCATTTCGCCACTCTTGTGTGCTGTCGAATAAATAAATAAAATCTTAAAAAAAAAAAAAAAACCTGAAGGTGACAACCATAGAATTCCAGACAAAACACAAAAAGAAATCCTCTTCGGGAAAGAGCTCAAGTGCTCAGTGAGAAGTAACCCTTGATCAAGGTGTCTAGTGAACTTTCTACACTTTAGAAATTTTTAATTACCATAATATATTATATCCACATTTAAAGAGATTCAGCAATGTCTGAGGAATAAAAAGGACATTTTAACTTTCAATAAGAATCAAAAGATACATACATATAAAAGCTAAAATGTTCACTGGTCAACTGCACCATAGTCTACCTAATCCATTCTCCTCAGATATCAGCAATCTGTGGGGCAGCAAGCTGTGCCGCAGAGCCTGCAGTTGAACAAGCTCTTCTTCTCAGGCACACTAAGCAGGGAGTTCATACACTACAAAGGCTGCCAAAGAGACAGGACCTTTGCGCTTAAATGCCAAGATAAAATCATTACATATGCAAATTGAGGCACGGATTATTGGATGCCTGGTGATATTAAGGAATTAGTTATTTTTGGTATAAAAAGAACAAAGTTATGTTTTTAAAAATCCTTATCTTTTAGGGGCTCCTGGGTGGCTCAATCAGTTAAGCATCTGCCTTCGGCTCGGGTCATGATCCCAGAGTCCCTGCTCTTGCTCTCACACACTCTCAACTGAATAAAAAAATCTTTAAAAAAAATCCTTATCTCGGGGCGCCTGGGTGGCACAGTCGTTAAGCGTCTGCCTTTGGCTCAGGGCGTGACCCCAGTGTTCTGGGATCGAGCCCCACATCAGGCTCCTGTGTGAGGAGCCTGCTTCTTCCTCTCCCACTCCCCCTGCTTGTGTTCCCTCTCTCGCTGGCTGTCTCTGTCAAATAAATAAAGCAAAATCTTTAAAAAAAAAAAATCCTTATCTTTTAAACATACATATGGAAGTATTTGCAAATGAAATGACATAACGTCTGAAATTTGCTTCAACATAATCCATGTGGAGTGAAAGGAGGAGCAAGTGAGACTACAGTTGAAATAAAACTGCTGAAGAACTGTTTAAGGTAACTGTTTAAGACAAATTAACACATACATTGGGGTTCATGATCCTAAGTCTATGTTGTACCTATTTTTAAAGGTTTTCCATAATAAAAAGTTAAACACACACAAATGTGCAACTATTGACATTTAATGAAGCACATAGTTCCAAAATCATACCTGGATGATCAAACCACAGAAGATAATTCTCCGCAATGATAACCTGTTTTTAAAAGTTTTTAGGTATCATTTTTGACAAATATTTTTCTTACAAAAGTGCCTTGAAGGAGAACTCCTACAATCAAAAGTATCATTTCATTAACTTCTTTCCCAACAAATTCCAAAATACACTCTAAAAACCTATCTTCCATTAGTTATCATTTTTTGTGTAATCGATTCATTAAATTACATGCTGTTAAAAATTTTATATTCACGACTTTATTTCAACAGTCTAATAAGGTATCTACATTTAACTAAACTTTCAAAATTCTAATAGATTTTAGACAGTGGTTTTGGTTTGGGTTCTGTGGATGTCTTCAAAGATACTGCTCTGTACCTGAAGCCCAATGATTTTAATGCCTTCCCCTCAGCAGGCATGGCTCCTTTCTTTGGCTTCTCTTCCCACTGCCCACTACACATAATCACCCATGTGCATGGAGATCATACACACCACATGTGACGTTAAACAGATGCCCACAACCCTGGAACAGTGGTTCTTTGAGGTGTCGTGCCCCACCACAAACCAGGGACAAGCCAGGGACCATTTTTTCTACCTGTGTGATTGCAAAATATATCATATGTAATCCACTCATATCACACAACAAAAAAGACTATTGCTGAAAAGATGTATAACTAACCACTTACTTGTAAGGGCAACTTCTCCATCAAAAAAAGACCTGCAAGTAGGTGGCCTAAAAATGCAGAGACCAGGAAATTTTTAAGGCAATCTTAAGGAAGCTGAAATAAATGTTAATATGTTCTTCAACTCAAAGGCAAGGGAGTATGGTTAATACGATGCTTTGGCATGATATATGCTTATGCCATGTTGATGTAAGCAAATTCACAGAATATCTACACCAGGTTTTGTACTTTCAGACGGGTACAAGAGCTACCACTGTGTCACATGCCACCTCTCATTCCATCAACCTACAAAATAGGTATTGTTACCCAATTCAACAAATACGGAAACTGAGTTGTGAAGGGCTTAAGTCAGTCACAACTAGTGATTATGGAAGTAAGACTCTGAGCCAGTTCTGGTGGCTCTAAAAGCCAAGTGCTTTCCACAATAACCACGCTGCCCAACAAAAACAGGATGCAAAAGACTCAGATAACATGAAGCCCTCCAAGCCTGGCCCAGTGGCCCCTTAGTCCCAGACTTACCCACACTGATGCTGGTGGGCCCAGCTGGGCATCTGAATGCCTGTCTTCCTTACCCAAGAAGAGCCCTCAGCACCAGGCCTACCTCTTGCCTTTCTTTTATAACGTCCAGGCAATGTTCCGCATGGCAAAGGAAGCAAGTCTCTGGGGTTCTAAAATGATCATTCAGTTAACATTAACATAATGCATGTCTCCAAGGTTTAGTAAGAGACCCTTATCCATGACCTCTATTAAATAACTCTTGGAGATCAAAGATTATATTGCTAGAAAGGACATGGGTCCATCTTCTTCACTTTAGCAATAAGGAAATGGGGAACCAGAGGCGGTGGGATTTGCTCCCTTATATAATCACCCTTATAATGTGATCCTTACTGTTTAAATGGGTAAAGGCTTGGGGCGCCTGGGTGGCACAGCGGTTAAGCGTCTGCCTTCGGCTCAGGGCGTGATCCCGATGTTATGGGATCGAGCCCCGCATCAGGCTCTTCTGCTATGAGCCTGCTTCTTCCTCTCCCACTCCCCCTGCTTGTGTTCCCTCTCTCGCTGGCTATCTCTATCTCTGTCAAATAAATAAATAAAATCTTAAAAAAAAATAAAAATAAAAATAAATGGGTAAAGGCAAATATAAAGTAATCTAACACAGATATTTCACCCTTAGGCTACACAGATAACCTTCTTACAAATGAAAAGATCAAGGCACCAAAGATTATTTGTTTTAGAGCCATTCATAAAACTTAAAAGTTTATAAAAGAGGCATCACTGAGTAGTGGTAACCAAAAACGACAACTCCAATCCAACTTATAATTATACCTACAAGAAAGAACTTTTAAGTAATATCTAATCTTTATAAGAGTGCTTATCATGTACTTTTAATATTCCCATCTACTCTCCAGGCAGAAACTATAACTATCCATATTCTAGAAATAAGGAATTAAGAGAGAACATCATCACCTCCAAGCCTCTATTTCCTCCACTGAAAGAAACACAGGAAATTGGCATTTCTACAACGTCACAAAAAGACTCAGAAAACACTACTGTGAATATCTATTAAGCTGTTATTCTCTGAATCATACCAATTTCAGATTCTCCACTAGGATGTGGCAGAATAACAATGTGCCCAAATCAATCTGCCAAGGATTTCTCTCATACAAAGTGTTTATGTATTTATTTTTTCCACAGCTTTTAAGAACATCTTTCTTACTACCTTTATGGGCATTTGCAACTTTACCATCAATATCTCCTTTTAACTGGGGGCTACCCAAAGCAATAGCTAACAGTCCCAATTCCTCAATTTTATTAACATACTCTAAAAAGGAAAAGTGGGTAGGGGTGCCTAGCTGGCTCAGTCAAAAGAACATGTAACTCTTGATCTTAGGGCCATGAACTTAAGCCCCGTGATGGATGTAGAGATTACCTGAATAAATAAACTTAAAAAAAAAGTGGGTAAAGTCCTGCAAAGACATACACTTCATCTGTTCCCCTGTGACTAACTCTCTTAGAACTAAACAGAAAATTGAGAATGCCTAGACACACTGCAGGTGCCACAACCATGGAGTCTGAGACATGCATATACCCCTCACCATGGATCAACGTTTCACTTACCATCTCGGTCCTCATCATGGACGCTGAGGTAGAGATACTCTAGGCCTCTTCCTTTTTTGCCATGCTCAGCTCCTTGAAGTTTAGTCATGAGGGTTGTTTTCCCAGAGCCATCCTCACCTACAAACGATATACGTAAGAAGGCAAAGCGTGCCATACATCCTAGGCAAGGACGGGGAGTCTTGACACTTACACAAGTTTCAACTAAAAATTTCACGCAGAGCCTGCTGCTGAGGTCTCACCTGCATTCATCATAAACAAAGCAAGCTTTGTGTAAGAGTGGTTGGGGGGATGGTGATAAAGGTAGCAAATTCCAAGCTCTAAAATGATATTCTACTGCAGTCATCCTTACTTCACAAGGGAAGGAATAATGCAGGTCCACAGGCCCTACCTACAATTTATAAGACATGCATTTAGAGAAGTGAAAGTAAAAAGTGGAGTCAGTTTCTCACAAAATAAACTTTTACTACAAGAAAAGCAAGAAATCTTCAAAATATAATTAACCTTAAAGCCCAGAAACTTTGAACTACAAAAGGTCTGATCCTGTCTCATAATCATGAAGAACAGAAGCTACTATTCACTTTTGATGTTAGTACCTCTCTTTTATAGGCATCCTGAAGGCTAGGAAACTGATGAAAATAATTACGGACCTGAGCAAAACTCTAAAGCACAGACTCAGTAATTATCAAGCGCCTCCTCATCCCCCACCAAATAACCGCCCCCACCCCCGAAAAAGAAACCTTAAACATTAACACAAACCACCACCCAGATACATTACTAGGCAGCCCTGGGACTTAATAATATGGAATTACAGGACATGAGAATTGAGAGGCATTCCACAGATCGAAGGCCTCCTCTCCATCCCCAATGCCACTACTGCATTCAGACACTCCACATCCCATCTGGGCCATGGTGAACACTTGTCAGCCTGACTTCAATACCTGCTCATTTTTACCACCTGCAACTCTGCTGCCAGATTCCCTTTCTAAAATACAGATCTGGTGACCTTAATGCCCCACTTCATGAAGATCTCTAAAGGTCCTCTATTACCTTCTGTAGTGATCATCTCCTAAAGACTATAAACTTTCCTCAAAAACACTGGGAAGACGACCCTAACAGCTATTGCAGGAGGATCAGGGGATGGAGGGGGAAAAAAAGACCCTTGAGGTTAAGGGGTCTCCAGGAAAAAGCATCAACTCTTCAGTCTTTCACAATCTGCCCCAACTTACTTCATCCATCACCTTCCATGAGGAGCTTCTGGCAGTTTCTAAACCCCCACATCCTCCTATCACCTCTATGTTCCTGCAAACACTAACCCTCTGTGCCCCTGCATGTTAACAGCCTTCAAAACACCTGACCCCAAAATTTCCCTCCCACAAAACATCAAGCAATGTGATGCTCCCACAATAATCTTGCCATGCAAGCATGGTGTAGCACAATTACCAACATATCAGTCTCTCATTAGCCTGAGATTCTTCTGCAATGTCTGAAGGATGTCTGTGCTGTCTCTGTGCCCAGCCTACAGGAACGACTCAACAAATGGGTTCTCTGGATGAATGAACCTGATCAAACTCCCTCACTTGTAGAAGGAACTGAGACCAGACACACTAAGAGACCTGACACAGGTAACCCAGCAGTGAGGGCTGGAATAATGGAGGAAAAGTCCCTAGTGAGGACTCCAAGACCTAATGTCCTTTGCAGAGTCTCTCCGACTGTGCACTCCTAATGAAGATGAAGGAATGGGCCCGGTGTCATCTCTAAACCTGACCCCAAGTCATCTCGTTCCCCCATCTCCTTCACCTAACCTTCTCATATTCTCACCACCCCCCTCAACCGCAATTTGGTGAACTTCTAAGCTACGAGCGCAGAGAATCACGGACATTTAAAACAAGGTTGATGTTGCGGCCAAATGACTAAGGAATGTGCCGACAACTCCATGCCAGCATCACTGGACTCTCCAAAAGAGATATCCCAACCTCAGGCACGGTGGACTTGGCCACTCTCCGGCTGTCCAGCCAGGATCTCCAGCCCTCCTGGGCGAGGCAGGCTGCGGGCAGGCGGCAAGGAGAGAGAAGCTGGGACCTGTGAGAGGAGCGCCCGTCTCGCCCACCCCGGCTCCCCGGGCAACGCCCCGCCTCCGGCGCTCACCGAAGACCAGGATGTTCTTGCCGGACGGCAGCTTGGACCTGGCGCGGGTGGACACCTCGCTCAGGATCGAGGACCTGTGGGGGCAACAGCGAAGCGGTCAGCCCCGGGGCTAGTCTGGACCCGACCAGACCTACGCTGCCCGCGACAGCCCGTAACACCGCCCGACGGTCCAGCCCAGTCCGGCCGGTTCCCCCCCGGCCGCGCCCTCCCCGGCCCAGACGACTCAGCCCGGGCGCCTCGCCGTCTTACCAAAGGCTCTGGCCCTCTTCCTCCTCACTGGTTAGGTCGCCGGCGGCCGCTACGGCGGGCCCGTTGGGGCCCAGCAGCAGCTTCTTCTCCACCCCGACCGGCGCCATCTTGCCAACTGCAGCCACAAAGAGGGCCCTCCCCCGGGCCCGCCGAGGACCCGCGTGGACCCTGGCCGGGTCGCCCGCCGCCCGCCGCTCCACACCTCACGCCGCCCGCCCTTCAGAGTCCACGCCGCCCACCGTGCTCCGCCGGGCCCACGATGTCCGCGAGCTCCCACAAGGTCATGAGGCCGCCGCGGTGGTGGAAGGTGGGCGGCGGTCAGGCGGCCGCCGGGGCAGCCATGCGCAGAGAGGCGACGGCGGCTGGAGGGGGAGCCGCCCGGACGGAGGGCACGCGGGCGACCTCTGCCGGCCATCGGGCGCAGCGGCACCTGGCCTGGGGTCCTCGCCCAGCTGTGTGCTCGCGGTGCGCCGTCTGGGGCCAAGAAGCCAGGGGGGTTGACCCGAGAAGTTCAGGCTTTGGAGTGAGACTAATGCCCGACAGCGCCATTTATCTGGCGCTTACCTGTGCCACAGTCACACATTATCTCACTGAATCGTATCTAACCCTTTCACAGACGAGGAACCTGAAGCTTGGAAAGTTTAAGAAACCTGTCCAAGGACCCCAATGTCAGAGGTTAGCATCCCAGTACTTCAGTCTTACTCACTGAACTTAAACTATTATATCATGAAATTTGCCCAATTCTCACCAAGCCCCGCACTGAAAGCTCGACCTTAAAGTAGACCCTCAAATCTCATAAATATCCCCCTTTCCAACTCCTCTTTTCTTGACCCTATTAAAACTCCAGGCTAGTGATCTTTGCAGCAGTAAACAATACACTTGAGTTTATTAACGGGTTTTTTTTAAATGGTACTTCCAGGGAGCCAGCATTTCACACCAGAAATAGGCGGCTTTAGGGGCGCCTGGGTAGCGCAGTCGTTGGGCGTCTGCCTTCAGCTCAGGGCGTGATCCCGGCGTTCTAGGATGGAGCCCCACATCAGGCTCCTCCGCTATGAGCCTGCTTCTTCCTCTCCCACTCCCCTGCTTGTGTTCCCTCTCTCGCCGGCTGTCTCTCTCTCTGTCAAATAAATAAATAAATAAAATCTTTAAAAAAAAAAATAGGCGGCTTTAATTTCCTTTCTTGGGGCGAGGGTTGGAGGAACAAAAAAGATATGAAAGGATAAATGTCAAGAAATGACAAAGGGAAGTAAGAAAATAATGGGAAAAAGCAAGTACATTTCACCTATAGAGCTTAACTTTAGGTGTGGCCTCTGAGGGCTCTTGGTATCCTCAAACAGCTCACTTTACAAGGCATTTCTAAATATCACAAGGAAGTGGGATATGGCAGAAAAGTAACCACCTACATGAGTTTCAAACCAGTAGAATTCTGATCTGGCTCTGCCAAATGTTGGCAGCAAGAGTTACAGGATCCAACAAATAGGTATAGCATCTGCCAACCTGAACGTCAGGTTCAAACAAGACAATGAGTTAAAACCCATTAAGAGTTACACCCTTGGAAATCTGAAAGTGTTCTAAGTCATAATGTCTGAATTTTCACAGGACAGAAGATGGAGTTTAAAACTACAGGCCAGGGGCACCTGGGTGGCTCAGGCGTTAAGCGTCTGCCTTCTCTCGCTGGCTGTCTCTATCTATGTCAAATGAATAAATAAAATCTTTTTAAAAAATTAAAAAAAATAAAACTACAGGCCAGTGAACTTCATCAACTCTAGGTAAAATCCTCTAATGTGACCAGTTGGAAAAGGAAAAAAAATAGGACCAGATTTACAGTCTTTTTCTTTTTTGCAGGAATACCAAGCAGGAGGATGCTGCAGACATAGCAAATACAGGTTGTAACAGGGTATCTGACAATCCACACCATAGATAAGAAAGTGAAAAAACATAAGCTGAATGATAGCACTGAGGCAGGTTAAAGACCAGGCCCAGAGGAGGTGGATGAGCAGAGACCACCAGAAGCTGCTACGAGCCTGCCCAACCTCTCATCCTGGCCCAGCCAACTCAAGTTGACATCAGTGACTTGGATGAGAATGCAGCAGGATGGACGCCTGGGTAGCTCAGTCTGTTAAGTGTCTGCCTTTGGCTCAGGTCCTCCTGGGATGGAGTCCCACACTGGGCTCCTTGCTCAGCAGGGAGCCTGCTTCTTCCTCTGCCTGCCACTCCCCCTGCTTGTGCTCTCTGACAAATAAATAAAAACCTTAAAAAAAAAAGAGAGGGGGCGCCTGCGTAGCGCAGTCGTTAAGCGTCTGCCTTTGGCTCAGGGTGTGAGCCCAGCATTCTGGGATCGAGCCCCGGATCAGGCTCCTCCACTGGGAGCCTGCTTCTTCCTCTCCCACTCCCCCTGCTTGTGTTCCCTCTCCCACTGGCTGTCTCTATGTCAAATAAATGAATAAAATCTTAAAAAAAAAGAAAGAGAGAATGCAGCAGCACACTCAAGCTGTGGATGACCTGAAGCAGGAAGGGGATGCCTAATATTCTGGATGACAAACTGGGTACAGATTAAAGGTAGCAAGATGAAATTTAAGGGACTACTAAAGTTGCGTAGTGGGGTTAAAAATAAATGCGTTAAGAACAAAATAGAAATTAATCTGTAAATCTTAAACTAGATTAACTAGAGTCTGAGAATGGGTCATGTAGAATACCAAGTATCCTAGGTGAGGTCCATAAAACCTCATTGGGCCCCTCAAAGCTGATTGCTTACTGTGGCAGTAGGCCACATTTCTTTCTGGACACAGTTTATAAAGACAAGACAAAGAAGTGTCCAGTGGTCAGTGACTAAGCTCATAGGAGACATGATACTGTTCTGCTGAAGTAATTGGGGCTTATCAGCATGAAGGATAAAGAAAATAAAGGGGAAAGTGATATGTATCTATCTTTGCCTTTCTCAAGGACTGGCATGTGGAAAAGAAAATCAACTTTTGTGGTTCTACAAAAGGTCCTCGAGGAAGGCACATTTCATTTTAACGTAAGGAAGAAATGACCACCAATTATCCCCCTAAGTAGTAAATTCCATGTTTCTGAGGATTTATGTAAAATTAAAGACAGCCACCAATGGCCAGATTGTTGCACAACAGTTCATGCCTCTGGCAGCGAACTATAACTGAGGTCAGTTCCAGTTCCAAAGGTCTGTCATTATTAAAATCATTTATTTCCTGTTGTTTGGCCAGGTCTGAATTTCTTAAGCCATACAGTTCTCTAATGTGTCATCACAAACCCTGAGATCATGACCTGAGCTGAAACCAAGAGTCAGATGCTCAACCAGCTGAGCCACTCAGGTGCCCCAATACTGATTATTTTAATACAGCCTCAATAACTGACACAAATCAGTGTCTAACCTACAGTATGTTATATTCTTGGGGATGCTTCACTTAAGCAGTGTTTCATTTTTATCACATATATAACTTCCAATCAATAAAAGAACTATTACCTGAGAGCCACTTGAAGTGGAAAAATATGTTTAAGTTGTATCTGAACAATAGTAAGAAATAACTTCTGATTATCTAAACCAGTAAGGCTGACAAGAGACAAAATGTTTTCCCTTTTGACCTAAAATAACTTTCATAAATCTTGAGAAGTACAAATCGAAACAACCCACCAGACTATTTAAATAATCCCCATAGTGCTTAGGAAATACTGACAGATAATGGACTAGATCATTCACACTTTAAACGCTTTAAGGAATTTTCCTAATTGTAAATTATTCTTTTGTTTAAAGGAAATTTTGGATTTAAATAGAAAATTTTCTGCATATTGGCTCTCTGGAGCTTTCACTATGGATCAGAAAATTAAAAATTTAATAAAAATTCTGAGTTTATCAAAGTAGAAATAGTTATGGTGTGAAAAGGTCAAAGAACACAAACTTACAGGGAAATAACTTTTGGGACTAAAGAAATCTACAAGGACATGAAGCAATGAGCCAATGGATGTGTAAGTGCTGGTGAGCTTTCAGGCCCTGATACTTAATCACTGCCACAGCAATCAGATTTTAAGTATAATAAAGGCTGCAACAGCATCCTTTGGGGATCATGATAGGAATATAAAAAGAGTAAGAAAAACAGAAAATTGAGGGGGCACCTGGGTGGCGCAGTCGTTAAGCATCTGCCTTCAGCTTAGAGATCGAGCCCCACATCAGGCTCCTCCGCTATGAGCCTGCTTCTTCCTCTCCCACTCCCCCTGCTTGTGTTCTCTCTCTCTCTGGCTGTCTCTGTCAAATAAATAAATAAAATCTTTTTAAAAAGAAAAAAAGAAAAAGAAAAAACTGAGATCAAACAGTTTGGTTTTCCACTAGAAGAAAACTGACTTAAAAACAAACAATAAAGAAAATGTTCTAAGCTTTTAAAAAGCAAAAGCAAATAAACATAAACCAAAAAGAAGTGAATCTGACCACAGAATTTGGGAGTATTCAAATAACTGCACAAGCAGCCTTTAGAAGAGGAACATTTTATTTTTTTATTTTTTTTTTAAATATTTTATTTATTTATTTGACAGAGATAGAGACAGCTAGCGAGAGAGGGAACACAAGCAGGGGGAGTGGGAGAGGAAGAAGCAGGCTCATAGCAGAGGAGCCTGATGTGGGGCTCGAACCCATAACGCCGGGATCACACCCTGAGCCGAAGGCAGACGCTTAACTGCTGTGCCACCCAGGCGCCCCGTAGAAGAGGAACATTTTAGTTAACAAAATGTCAAACATTGATTTAATGTGTGGGAACGTCACTTGAACAGCTTGGGAAACTATTCTAAGTTCTGGGGAAGAACTTTCACTGGGTAAGAATATACTAAAATCCAAATATCTCAAATGGTATGCATTACAATATAATGTCAAATAATGTTTAAAGGCTGATCATTTTTTTCTCTGACCTGTGTTCTTCGAACTTAAGGAAAAATAAAACCATATTCCTAAACAAATGTTTGACCTTATAAAGGAATTTTGTCTTACTAATCTACAGTTAAAATTTATTGTTTTATAAATTACTTTAATAATTCGATGAGATAGAGCATCACAGAAAGTATGTAATTAAAATAGTATTCCTGTTTTCAGATTCCCTGCTTCATGAGAGTTTAGAAGAGTATTTTAAATTGTGTTTCCTCAAGGCATTATATTTTAAGAGTTCAAACTATTCCAATCAAGGAGCTGCACACTTGGGACGTTTGGTCAGCTTGTGGTATTTGTGAGCAAGGTCCACAGCCTTCCGCCCTTGCTGAAAGGGGAAAGACCACAAAATTAAATTCCAGTGATTTCCCATTTTCTTAATTCCACTGAAAAGGTAATTTACTTCTTCTTTGGTAAAGTTTTTACGAATTCTTCTTTTTTCTGTAATTAAGAAGAATTATAGAATATATTAGTACTTGCTGAAAAAAGGGATCTTCTTGAGACCCAAATAATAAGTGCTTAACTTATTCTAAGGATATGAACTATATAGGGAGAAAGCTTCATGCCTGTGCTACTCATCATACAGAAATCCATGTAAATTTAAAAAACTGAGTGCCTGGGGCACCTGGGTGGCACAGCGGTTAAGCGTCTGCCTTCGGCTCAGGGCGTGATCCCGGCGTTATGGGATCCGTTATGGGATCGAGCCCCACATCAGGCTCCTCCGCTATGAGCCTGCTTCTTCCTCTCCCACTCCCCCTGCTTGTGTTCCCTCTCTTGCTGGCTGTCTCTATCTCTGTCAAATAAATAAATAAAAATCTTTGGGAAAAAAAAAACTGAGTGCCTACTATGAAGCTAGGCCTTTTCACTCTGAGTTCTTCAATAAATGTAACTTAATCCTATTGTAAAATACTTGCAATATCTTTCAATCAACACAAGAATTTATAAACATTTGATTGTTAATTCTCTCAACATTCCTGTGAGGACAATTAACAAACAGCTTACCTATCTTACAGATACAGTCTTCCCAAAGGGCTCCATTACTTCATAAAATAAAAAAGAATATCAACACTTGTTACTTTAATTAACAGGCTTGATAAATATTTTTAAAGGATCAGGGTCTTTTGAAATTCATTTTAAAAAACACATTCACTACCTATATGGGTGCTCAGCTTGATTAAAACTCAAAAAATAGGTTATACAAGGGAGAAGGAAGTTTTCAACTATCTGGTTTTTAGGGATACTTTCTACCAGTTGGTGTTTATAAACATAAATATCTTCTGGTGATGATTACTAGGAAATACTTTTCTTTTTTTTTTTTTTTAAGATTTTATTTATTTATTTGACAGAGAGAGAGACAGCCAGTGAGAGAGGGAACACAAGCAGGGGGAGTGGGAGAGGAAGAAGCAGGCTCCCAGCAGAGGAGGGATCATGCCCTGAGCCGAAGGCAGATGCTTAAGGCTTAACAACTGAGCCACCCAGGCGCCCCGGAAATAGTTTTCTTTTAAGCTTTTTCATTCATTGATAATTCACATTATCATTGTAGATAGATGCTGATAAGGAAGACTTTTTTTTGGATTTTTTTGTATTTCCACTTAAGGCTGCTATTTACTTTAACAGGACTTGAAATAGTTGTGCTGGGACAACCTTAGAAAATCTTGCCCTTGCAGGTCAGACTGGTAGCCATTTGTCTACCTCTCCTAGGACAGGAGCCACAGTCCAGATCTTTTAAAAAAGAAATGAAAATCTTAACGGCAGAAGGCTGAGAAGTCAATAAAAATAATGTCTGATTATTACTTAGTGGTATTACTTAGAATGCAAGATCCATGAAGATAAGAATTTTTGTCTGTTTTGGTCACTATCATATCCCAATGTCTAAAACAGTGTCTGACACATAGGAGAGGATCAATAAACATTTGCTGAAAGAAAAACCTTACTGGTAAAAAGTGTTTCAAAACTTAATGTGGGCGCTTGAGTAGCTCAGTCAGTTAAGTATCTGCCTTTGGCTCAGGTCATAATCCCAGGGTCCTGGGATTGAGCCCCACATCTCCCTCTCCCTCTGCCACTCCCCCTACTTGTGTTCTATCTCTCTCTCAAATAAATAAACAAAATCTTTAAAAACAAAAAAACAAAGACTTATCAATGAGTTACTCCTTACTTTTGGGTCTACTGGAAAACTGTTGCTATCCAAGAAATACATGATTTCAACTTCACTTGCTAAATGATTTGAACTCATCATCAGGACTGGACAGGTTATTATAACGCTCAGGATACGGGCATCTGGAAGTTGTTCACAGCCAATTCTCACTTTTCTAATGAAACTACTATCTCACTGACTCCTACATCTGTGTCCAATTCCTCAAAGGTTACTGCAGCAGAATACAGGGCAGCCTAGAAGGAGGAAGGAGCTCTACCCCACAGGGCTCCCTTCTGTGGCTTCTTTAGTGCTCCTCTTAATATGGATTGGGTGTTAGGAAAGAGTAGGGGAAAGGAGGCAAGAAGGCTCAGTTCTAGAGACCTTTATTTTTCAAACCCTCTAAAGATACCAGTCCATTCTGAATGAGAGCCAAGGCTCTTTAAATGCTTAGACGCTGCAAAGGTCTCTTCTCAGAAGAATGGTTTCAAATTTGAATGTAACCTACAACCAAACAAATGGTCATAAATGTCTCTCAAAAAGAAAGGGAAATCAAGGGGGGAAAATGGCAACATATCCAAAATTCTTAGCTTGCCAGCAAAAGAGGTATAAGACCAATCTATTCCACACCTTCTCAAGATGCCTTTCTAAATTCTAAAAAAAAGCAGGCCAAATTATTAACTATTTGCTTTTAGCTAAAGGAATTCTAACCTACAAATAAGATGTATGTATTTATGAACTGGACATCACTTAACAGTATTTAGGATCCCTCTGTATAATCAACGTATAACCATAATTATGTACATTTCATGAACCTCTGCAAATGAGTTTACTATGTAAAATTGTAGCATATTTTTAGTTGTTATACATTTGCTTTTAAGTCATGTTGTTGAAAAAATCCATTATTAATTTGATGCCAACTCCTTGTCAAAAGCAAGTTTTCCAAGGGCAACATGTTTCTATGGAAAAGTAACCATTTTCTAACAGTTTCTATAGGAAATATTTCTGCAAAAAGTGGGCAGCCCTATAGGAGTACTGTATGTAATTTTAACTTGTATGCAGAAATTTACTTAGAAAAAGACCCAGATATAAAAAGTAAATTCGAGGGGCACCTGGCTGGCTCAGTCGGTATAGCATGTGACTCTTGATCTCAGGGTTTTGAGTCAAGCCCCACGTTGGGTGTAGAGATTACTTAAAAAAAACCAAAATATTTTATTTATTTATTTGTCAGAGAGAGAGAAAGCACAAGCAGGGGGAGCATCAGGTTGAGGGAGAAGCAGGCTCCCCGCTGAGCCAGGAGCCCAATATGAGACTCTACTCCAGGACCCTGAGATCATGACCCAAGCCAAAGGCAGACGCTCAACCGACTGAACCACACAGGCACTCCCCCCACCAAAAAAAATTCTTAAAAAAGTAAATTTGAAACTTCTCTTAAGGCTTTAGAAGTGAAAGTGGCCAAGTAAAAGTATATGGCAAAATGTTTCCATATGTATCGAGTCTAAATATCTTTGCAATAAATAAGAGAATAACTCTATAGATATTACTAAATTCCAGGTTATTTTGACAAGTAAGGTTATTCAACTGCTTATTCTGACTCTGCAGGTATTAATTCCATATGAAGAGAATAAAATGATAACATTCTTTAAGTCTCTGTAATAAATCTGGAATGGTGATAAACCTGCACCCGTAATTAAATAAAAATTCTCATAAATTAAAGTCATCATTTAAGAAGTATTTTGATTTTTAAGCAGGGCTCTATTTGTCTCTTCAATTCTGATGGTGTGAAGAGCAGTAGTTATGAACCAAAACCTTCTGCAAAATCTCTCTGAAACACTTATACATAGAAGAGTAATTTTATTCTTAAAATAGAAATGTGATCCAGAGGATAGAACAGGGACTTCTAAAGAAAGACAGGCTTGCTATGTAAGCTCTGCTATTTGCCAACTCACTGTACCTTAAAGTGGGAATAAAATAAAACCTACCTTATAATGTTATTTTAAGAATTAAAGGAAATGTCTGTAAAACACCTAACATACAGTAAGTGCTTAATAAATGTTAGTTTCCTCCTGCTTCTTCCCCAGCTGGCAAGCAATGAATGAGAAAGCAACATGAGGAAGGAAAGTGAAAAGCCTCTTTTCTTAGGAACTATGGCCCTCATCAGAGCCAAGGGTTATCATTTAAGAACCATTAATGATGAGACAGAACAATCCTTCAGCTGTCCTCTTTTTCTCAGAACTATATGCAATTTAGGTTTATTTAAAAATTAAATATATTCACTTATTCCTCCAGAGGTAGTAGATTCACTACTGAGCTGTCGTCTTCTACGTGGGGTCAGCAGAATTTCTGAAAAATACAGAAAACATTTAGGATACTTACAGTATCAATCTGAGTGACAGCACATCAATTCCATTAGTATGGTATTTCCTCCCCAGCCCCCCGTTCTAATGGGAATCCTTAGATGGATTATGAAGAATTTTTAAACCACCAGAGACTAAATCTGTTCCCTGGATACACCTTAAAACACCAGTTGCTCAGACATTTCCTTTTCAACATTATTTTGCCCTCTAGCTTTTTAATATATTTAATGTTCCAGATCACAGTTCAGAAGGTATAGTCATAATTACAGTTTCAAAGCTGCTAAATTAATTACTTTTGTTACAGATAAGTGATTTCCTTAGTTCACTTTTATATCTGTCTTCAGCTTCCACAATGACTTTATGACGATCACATTGGTATGGGCAAGAGTGCAAGAGCTTGCTAAAATTTCGGCTATTCAGGGATTTTCCTACTGCTATGCAACCTAAAAGAAAACAAATTAAAGTGATGTATAGATATTACAAAATATCTAATAACACAAATTTATGAAAATAATCATCTCTATGATGGTAACTGAAATGAAATCAGGAACTTAATTATAAATATGTCAAGAAGCTCAGTCATAGGAGAGATTAAAGACAACAGATACAATACAGTGAAATAAGTATTACAATAGAGGTGTGAACAGTTAGGGTGATATATAAAAGGACCACTTAGCTTGGTTAGGTTCTAAGCAGGAGTCACTATTAGGAAAGATATCCAAAAGAAGTGACCCTTATGCCCAGTTGTCTTCCCCCTCCCCCCAATGTTTTATTATGGAAAATTTCAAACACAAAAGAGTAAGGGGAAAGTATAATGAACTTCCACATACCCATCATTCATCTTCAATAATTATTAAGTCATGCTCAGTCATATTTTGCCTACAACCCACTTACTCTGCTCTGCCCAAGTATACAGTGGATTATGGAGCCTGGAATTGGCATTAAAGTGCCATTTCATCTGTAAATACTTCATATGTATTCCTAACAGAGAAGGGCTCCTTTTCCAAACACACAAAACCATTATCAAGCCTAAAAAATTATGCCTAGTATAATCTAATACCCAGTCAGTGTTCAAATTTCCCCATTTCAAAACTTTCTTTTTACAGTTAGTTTAAACCATGATCCAAAGAAGGTCCACCATTACATTCAGTTGAAATGTCTCTTAAGTTTCTTTTAATCTATCAATTCTCCTCTCTTCCTCCTTGTCATTTACTTGATGTAGACACTGGGTCATTTGTACTATGGAGCTACTCAAAGGCTAGGTTTTATTGATTTTATCCTAGTTAGATACTTTAAAATGTGCCTGCGTGTCCAATAAAGTAGTAATTAGATCTGGATGATTGATAAGATGATTCAATTGGCTTTTTAAAGATATATTTTTAGTTTTATTTGAGAGAGAGAGTGAAGAAATACGAGTGGGGGGAAGGGCAGAGGGAGATAGATAAGCAGACTCCCTGCTGAGCATGAAGCCCGATGAGGGGCTAGATCCCAGGACCCTGAGATCATGACCTGAGCTGAAGGCAGATGCTGAACCAACTGAGCCACCCAGGCACCCCTATTTTAGAGAGACAGAGAGAGAGAAAGAGAGGGAGCAGGGGGCGGGGCTGGGGAGAGAATCTCCAAGCAGATTCCCCACCAGGCACAGAGCCTGACAGAGGGCTTGATCCCATGACCCTGAGATCATGATCCAAGCAGAAACCAAGGGTCCAATGCTTAACTGACTGAGCCACCCAGGCACTCAGATTCAATCGTTTTTAGAAGAGTTCTTCACAGGCAGTATTGAGGACTTCTTAGTGCGTCATATTAAGAGCATATAAAGTCTTTTTTTTTTTTAATGTTAAGATTAATCAGTAGGTTCGGGTGATGTTAGCCACTTCCATCCATTATAAAGTTCCCCATCTGCCAGGCACCTAATGTTATTAGTGGCCCACTCCTAAAGGACTAGAAGTTAGCCAGGCAGAAAGCTGGCTGGAATGAGGACATTTCAAGCACAATGAACATGTGCAAAAGTACAAAGAATTGAAAAAGCATAGTGTGTTCAGAGTATTATAGGTACTTTGGTGTAGCTGGAGAGAAATGCGGGAGGAAAGTTGAAGCTAGTGAAGGTTGCAGGGGGCCAGATAAGAATGGTCTTGAAAGCCATACAAAGTATATCTAACTATCCTCAAGTCAGTGGGGAGGAACTAAAGGATATTTATTAAGCGGGAAATGCTTTTCATTTGTCTCAAAGAAAGCTTAGGTGAAGGTAAGAGGATCAGTTGAGGGGTTACTTCAATAGTCCAGAATATAAATGAGGGGATTCTGAAACAGGACATTTACAGGGAGAATGTACAGATTTCTGTGGTAAAAAAAAAAAAAATGGTGAATGATGAGCTGCTGGGGTAAGGGAAAAGCTCAGGATAATTCTTAAGTAATCTGATATTTGATTGAATGACAAAGTTTGGAATACGCATGGAAACTTTCTGGCAGACTTAAAGAGAACAAATATGCAATAAAATTGAAAAATTGGAAGCAGAAAAAAAATTCCACAAAAATTTAAAATCCAGGCAGAGAGTTTGAGTCAATGAGTTACAGAGAAGCACTGAGGGTTCTTTAGCTTGATGACATGATAAAAAGCACATATTAGAGAAGTTAACAGCAACATGCACATTATAGTTGGGGGTTGGTGAGACTTGAAACTTCAAGACTGCTAGAAAGTTGGTGTAACTGAGGCATGAAGCAAAAACGGCCTATGTGGAATGTAAGAAAGAACCAAATTTGACAGACTAGATACAGGAAATGTAAAGAGAAAAGATGGTTATAGATGATTGAAATCTGGGAGGCCAGAAGATTAGCAACAATACTAACAGAAATGGAATGGCTGCAGGGAAGGCAATTTAAGAGGGAGGAAGATGCTGTTTTAATTACATTAAGCTTAAAGTAAAAACAAGATATTGAAGTGAGTATATCCTGGGTACAGCTGGAAATGGAGGAATGAGGCCATAACTGGTTCAAGGTAGAAGCCAAGTATAGAGATACAGATTGGAAAATCATCAGTAAAATTATAGTTGATGCCACAGAAGTAAATGTTGCAACAGCATTGAGAAAGTACTACAGATTATGTCTTGGAGGAAATATTTGTAGAAACTTGGCAGGAAGAGAAAGATAAAGTAATAAAGGTGAAAAAATGGAGTGGTAATTTTAGACTTCTTGAGGTAAGGACTGAGATCCATTCATCTTTGATACCCATGCCTGCCATAGAAGAAACACTCCCTAAGTATCTGTGAAATGAATGAATCATCATTGAAGAAAGGAACTAGCAGAGAACCATCTCAAACAAAGTAAGGGATGAAAGGGAGTTAACGTGGGGCACCTAGGTGGCTCAGTTGTTAAGCGGCTGCCTTGGGCTTGGGGCGTGATCCCGGGGTCCTGGGATCAAGCCCCACATCAGGCTCCTCCACTAGGAGCCTGCCTCTTCCTCTCCCACTCCCCCTGCTTGTGTTCCCTCTCTCGCTGGCTGTATTTATCTGTCAAATAAATAAATAAATAAAATCTTTTTAAAAAAAGAAAGAAAGAAAGGGAGTTAACGGTTATAGAGCATCCACTCTGCCCTCTGAAATACATCAGACCAGAGGTTCCCAAACTTTCCCACTTCATGGGATCCTTAAGTTCTTGGTGATTTTTTTATGGCACCTCTGGGCCAAAAGAAAGACTGATTTGCCTGTTAAGTCCAAAACAACTTAATAAGTATTTATGTTCTAATAACTTAGTAGCCATTTGAAAAAAAAAAAACATCTAAATTGAAAATAATAGGGGCACCTGGGCAGCCAAATTGATTGGGTGTCTGACTTCTGATTTTGGCTCAGGTCAGGATCTTAGGGTCGTGGGATTAAGCCCCAAGTTGAGCTCCACACACAGTGCAGAGTATGCTTGTCCCTTTCCCTCTACTCCTCCCCCCACTCATGCTCGCTCACGCTCTCTCTCAAATAAATCTCTTTTTTTAAAGTTAAAAAAAAGAAACTAATATTTAGATTTCATTCTTATTAACCACAATTACTCCTAATGGGATATGGGCACCTACTAGATACAGCACAACTTCTCAAACCTCGGAATCTCACTGCCACTGCCACCTTCATTTCCTGTTCCACATTATCTTCATGTGGTGCTTGCTTTTTATCACAACCACTGAAAGCTCAGCTCCACGAAGACAGGACATCATCAAAAGGAATGTAATGCAATCTAATGCTGAAACTGTAAATGACTTTGAGCTAGTAGTGCCTGTAGTATCCAAAAGATGTTGACTGCTTTGTGTTTCACTTAAAATAAATAAATAAGTTTGTTTAATTTATTTATTTAAAGATTTTATTTATTTATTTGACAGAGAAAGAGACAGCCAGCGAGAGAGGGAACACAAGCAGGGGAAGTGGGAGAGGAAGAGGCAGGCTCCGAGCGAAGGAGCCTGATGCAGGGCTCGATCCCAGAACACCGGGATCACGGCCTGAGCCAAAGGCAGACGCTTAAGGACTGAGCCACCCAGACACCCCTCACTTAAAATTTAAAGTATTGTGTAGTGCCCTTGTGAGTTCACCGCACACCTCCAGGGAGCCCAGGTGGATGATCTGGTAAGTGTGTCTTTAAACTATTGAGAGGAGAGGATTCAAGGAATGGCAGTCAACAGTGCAAAGACACTAAAGAGGATAAGAATTTTTTTAAAAGTCTTTGGTTTTGGCAGAAAAAGAGACTTCAGCAAATCTTTACATTTAAGTTCAGCAGAATGGCAATAAAAGAAGCAGCAGTGCAGGGAGTTAAGAAGGGAATTAATGAAAGAGAAAGGAGAAAGAGCAGGCATCTGGTAATAAATAATGAAAGAAAGAGTGTATGGATACTTGAAGAGACAGCAAGTCACATCAAGTATTTAATACTTATTTCCTCTCCCTTTTTTTTAAGTTTTTATTTACTTAAGTAATCTCTACACACAACATGGGGCTCAAATACACAACCCTGAGATCAAGAGTCACATGCTCCTCCAAATGAGCCAGCCAAGGAGCCCTTAGATTTTTCTTTTTTAGATGAAGAGAAATAAACATAATTTAAGGTGGGCCAAAAGGAGTTAATGAATAGAAAGGTAATGAAAAGAAAGATTTCACAAGTATTAAAGTGGGGAGGAAAAAAGAGATGGGATTCAGATTATAGTTAGATATAGCTAATTTTACAGTAATAGAGACAAACGCTACATCCAANTGTGTGTGTGTGTGTGTGTGTGTGGCCTCCTGTTATTGTTTGAGGAATAAAATACTTTCTAAGGTTAATAAAGTTCTCTTAAGTTTTCTTCTTCGACTCTTTGTTTTTTTTCTCTTCTTTTTGTTATAGAGGTCCTTTTCCCTATATTTGGTGATCGTTGGTCATCTGTTCACCTTTAAGAATGAAATGTTCCACTTTCCACTGCTTCATTATTAGTGTATAGGAACACAACAGATTTCTGTACATTAATTTTGTATCCTGTGACTTTATTGAATTCATTTATCAGTTCTAGGAGTTTTTTGGTGGGGCCTTTAGGGTTTTCTATTTGTAGTATCATGTCATCTACAAACAGTTGTCTTTCCTGAACAATTGAATCTGTGAGAGACCCTACATTTCTGAAATAGGGCTGACTGCTGCGGGAAGGAAATTTGGTTTCTACCCAGAACGATCTGGGATCCCTGGTCTGACCCAGAGCATTCAAGGTTCTCAAGACCAAGGCTGACTCTCACCAGAACTGCTTCCTTCCAGATGTGGGGTGAGGTGGACTCGTCTGCTGCTTGAGCATTCCAGCCCTTGCTTGCTACGGACCACCACAGTGTCTTCATCTCTCCCTGCCAGTAAGTTTGCAACACCCTCAGAATAAAATTCCTAAAATCACTTTCTCCATATGGCCACAATGGATCAAACCCGAGGATCTCTGAGGCTTTCTTTATGCTGCATCCCATCATCATCAAAATCCCAAAATTTAATCATGGACTTTTCCAGACTTCTCCCAAAGAACTGGAATATTTTTGGAATCTTTTCTGGAATAAATGGCTTGGTGAGGATCTCTCAGAGATGCAGTCATTCAGGAGAGACAAGTCCTAGGTCAGGTTTCCTACAGCTGTAGACTCAATGACGTTTTGATCATCGCTTTCCTATCATCCTGATACCTGGGAGTCTGTCGTTTAGTAAAAGCTCCCCAGACTCTGTGCGTGATGTTTTTCTTTCCAAAGACACAGGCCTAGACTTGCTGGTGCCCTCCTTCTGCAGACAGCTGTGCTCGGGTCTGCCGTCTCGGTCAGCAGCCTGCCCAGAGTGAGAGTCTCCCCATAACGGACCCCAGAAATTTATCTACATCTTAAAATGCTGCATCAGCATCCAGAAACACTCTCCCCACTGCCTAAAGCACCAGCTCTGCCAGTCAGTGAAAGCTGTTCTCCAGGCCTACTTTGGGGGCACGGGTCCTAAAATGTGTTCCGTGTCATCCTTATGTAATCTTTCTTTGCACCTGCACTGCAGCCTATGCAGCCTCGCTCTGCCTGCGCTGGGGTTTGAGGACCCAGGAGTTTGACTCCGTGCCCTTTTACAAGCTTCCCTCCGCAGGCCCGCGCTGGCAGAGCATACGAGGCTGCTGCTTTCCCCGTACCCCCAGCGTGTGTCTTAGAGGCTTTGCTTGTGGTGTTCCGCAAATGCTTCCATGGGCTAAATCGAACCTGGCCAACATGAATACTAGAGGGATGATTAAACAAATGGAAACATTTAATAAATACTGCATTTGAAATGGCTAGTTTTTCTGATCTCCTCATGACAATGATTAACCTCTTTGAATGTTTNGCTGGGGTTTGAGGACCCAGGAGTTTGACTCCGTGCCCTTTTACAAGCTTCCCTCCGCAGGCCCGCGCTGGCAGAGCATACGAGGCTGCTGCTTTCCCCGTACCCCCAGCGTGTGTCTTAGAGGCTTTGCTTGTGGTGTTCCGCAAATGCTTCCACGGGCTAAATCGAATCTGGCCAACATGAATACTAGAGGGATGATTAAACAAATGGAAACATTTAATAAATACTGCATTTGAAATGGCTAGTTTTTCTGATCTCCTCATGACAATGATTAACCTCTTTGAATGTTTTTTATGCCCATGAATGGATTACTAAAATGGATTGAGCATATTTTTATCCAAGTTTTTATTAACATAAGCAATACAGTTTTTTTTTTTAAGATTTTATTTATTTGACAGAGGAAGAGAAAGGCTCACGCAGGGGGAGCAGCAGAGGGAGAGGGAGAAGCAGGCTGTCTGCTGAGCAGGGAGCCTGATTCGGGGCTGGATCCCAGGACCCTGGGATCATGACCTGAGCCGAAGGCAGACGCTTCACCGACTGAGCCACCCAGAGGCCCCTATGTAGTTATTTTTGGTTTCTTATGGAAATAACCTCAATTGGGGAAGGTAGCTTAAAAAAAAACACAAGCCAAAACATAATCAATCAGAAAAGCATTTTGATTAATTCTCTTATTTTTCTGGTAAAAGGAATGAAAAATAATAGGAAAGGGAAAGTGGGGAGGACCACTCATCAAAAAATGTTTTAAGAAATTTGCCGGTTTCTATTTCAGGAAGGTTTAGGTTGACCCTGCTAACATAGACAAATGAAGGAAAGGGAAATGTGGCACATTAGTTGGTATTTTTCAGAAAGGCTGACTGAAAATATTTTCATGTATCTGAGATAATCAGGGACTGAAAGCAACGTCACAGGATGTGAGTTACTCCGCCTGCCAGCGGGGAATGCAGTTGATAGATGGATGCCTATTTTCTGTCTGTTGGGCAGTATGTTCATGATGTCTCTCCCACACAGAGTCCTTGATCTTTCTTCCTCTGACCGTTTCACATGACTCTGACTCCTTATTCGTGGGGCCTTTTCCTAAGATTCCTTTGCGGAGGATGCAGTCCCGCTGTAGTTGCACAAAGGAGGCTGGGCCAGAAACAGGTCCTTCAGGGCAGGACCCCGCCTTCCTCTCTCTTTGAAGGGATAATGGCCTTATATAGACAAACAAACAAACAAATACACACACACACACACACACACACACCCCTCCTTCCCAGTTTCCTTTTAAAAAAGGCTGTTACAATTTAAAATTTGCACCCACAGCATCTGAGAGGTCCAGCCCCACTGGGACTTCATTAGGACTGTGTGTATGTTTGTGTGCAGATAAACATACCTCTGCAAATAGGTAAAATGAGACAGATAAGAAGATGTGTCTGACTTTTAAAAAATTAAAAATGTTTGCCCCAGGCTTAATGAGATATAATTGTCATGTAATTGATGGTGTCTATGTTAACTTGCACATTTTATAACTAGTGAGGTTAAGTACCTTTACATAGAGATTTGGATAGATCAATGATCAACTATTGACCTGAATAATATTCATTTTCCCAGGGAATTTGTATGGATGTTAAAACAAGATTTGTGTGTGTGTGTGTGTGTGTGTTGTGTGTATATATATATATACAAACAAATATATATATATATATATATAATTTATGTTCCCTCTTATCATAGAGGCTGAGGTAAATCCAGCTTTCAGGTTCTGGTACCTTATACACGTTTGAGATGGAATGTAAATCACAGAATCTTTGTCAGATTTAAGAATGAGTCAGATC